>NC_134825.1:180191507-180426679 GCF_004210375.1 Tachypleus tridentatus | reverse complement strand
TTTCTCATTAGTTATGTGGGCGTGTTCATCTTCTATAGCTAGAAAGAAGAGGTCTAGTTTGTCGCTAGTTATGTGGGTTTGTTCATCTTCTATAGCTAGAAAGAAAAGGACCAGTTTCTCGTTAGTTATGTGGGTTTGTTCATCTTCTATAGCTAGAAAGAAGAGGGCTAGTTTCTCCTTAGTTATGTGGGTTTGTTCATCTTCTATAGCTAGAAAGAAGAGGTCTAGTTTGTCGCTAGTTATGTGGGTTTGTTCATCTTCTATAGCTAGAAAGAAAAGGACCAGTTTCTCGTTAGTTATGTGGGTTTGTTCATCTTCTATAGCTAGAAAGAAAAGGACCAGTTTCTCGTTAGTTATGTGGGTTTGTTCATCTTCTATAGCTAGATAGAAGAGGTCTAGTTTCTCCTTGTTATGTGGGTTTGTTCATCTTCTATAGCTAGAAAGAAAAGGACCAGTTTCTCCTTAGTTATGTGGGCGTGTTCATCTTCTATAGCTAGAAAGAAGAGGTCTAGTTTGTCGCTAGTTATGTGGGTTTGTTCATCTTCTATAGCTAGAAAGAAAAGGACCAGTTTCTCGTTAGTTATGTGGGTTTGTTCATCTTCTATAGCTAGAAAGAAAAGGACCAGTTTCTCGTTAGCTATGTGGGTTTGTTCATCTTCTATAGCTAGATAGAAGAGGTCTAGTTTCTCGTTAGTTATGTGGGTGTGTTCATCTTCTATAGCTAGAAAGAAAAGGACCAGTTTCTCCTTAGTTATGTGGGTTTGTTCATCTTCTATAGCTAGAAAGAAAAGGACCAGTTTCTCCTTAGTTATGTGGGTTTGTTCATCTTCTATAGCTAGAAAAAAAGGACCAGTTTCTCGTTAGTTATGTGGGTTTGTTCATCTTCTATAGCTAGAAAGAAAAGGACCAGTTTCTCGTTAGTTATGTGGGTTTGTTCATCTTCTATAGCTAGATAGAAGAGGTCTAGTTTCTCCTTTGTTATGTGGGTTTGTTCACCTTCTATAGCTAGAAAGAAAAGGACCAGTTTCTCCTTAGTTATGTGGGTTTGTTCATCTTCTATAGCTAGAAAGAAAAGGACCAGTTTCTCGTTAGTTATGTGGGTTTGTTCATCTTCTATAGCTAGAAAGAAAAGGACCAGTTTCTCGTTAGTTATGTGGGTTTGTTCATCTTCTTTCGCTAGAAAGAAAAGGACCAGTTCTCGTTAGTTATGTGGGTTTGTTCATCTTCTATAGCTAGAAAGAAAAGGACCAGTTTCGTTAGTTATGTGGGTTTGTTCATCTTCTATAGCTAGAAAGAAAAGGACCAGTTCTCGTTAGTTATGTGGGTTTGTTCATCTTCTATAGCTAGAAAAAAAAGGACCAGTTTCTCGTTAGTTATGTGGGTGTGTTCATCTTCTATAGCTAGAAAGAAAAGGTCCAGTTTCTCGTTAGTTATGTGGGTTTGTTCATCTTCTATAGCTAGAAAGAAAAGGACCAGTTTCTCGTTAGTTATGTGGGTGTGTTCATCTTCTATAGCTAGAAAGAAAAGGTCCAGTTTCTCGTTAGTTATGTGGGTGTGTTCATCTTCTATAGCTAGAAAGAAAAGGACCAGTTTCTCGTTAGTTATGTGGGTGTGTTCATCTTCTATAGCTAGAAAGAAGAGGTCTAGTTTCTCGTTAATTATTTGGGTGTGTTCATCTTCTATAGCTAGAAAGAAAAGGACCAGTTTCTCGTTACTTATGTGGGTGTGTTCATCTTCTATAGCTAGAAAGAGAAGGACCAGTTTCTCGTCAGTTATGTGGGTTTGTTCATCTTCTAAAGCTAGAAAGAAGAGGTCTAGTTTCTCGTTAGTTATGTGGGTGTGTTCATCTTCTATAGCTAGAAAGAAAAGGACCAGTTTCTCGTTAGTTATGTGGGTGTGTTCATCTTCTATAGCTAGATAGAAGAGGGCTAGTTTCTCCTTAGTTATGTGGGTTTGTTCATCTTCTATAGCTAGAAAGAAGAGGTCCAGTTTCTCGTTAGTTATGTGGGTTTGTTCATCTTCTATAGCTAGAAAGAAGAGGTCTAGTTTCTCGTTAGTTATGTGGGTTTGTTCATCTTCTATAGCTAGAAAGAAGAGGTCCAGTTTCTCCTTAGTTATGTGGGTTTGTTCATCTTCTATAGCTAGAAAGAAAAGGACCAGTTTCTCGTTAGTTATGTGGGTGTGTTCATCTTCTATAGCTAGAAAGAAGAGGTCCAGTTTCTCGTTAGTTATGTGGGTTTGTTCATCTTCTATAGCGAGAAAGAAGAGGTCTAGTTTCTCGTTAGTTATGTGAGTTTGTTCATCTTCTATAGCTAGAAAGAAGAGGTCTAGTTTCTCGTTAGTTATGTGGGTGTGTTCATCTTCTATAGCTAGAAAGAAAAGGACCAGTTTCTCGTTAGCTATGTGGGTTTGTTCATCTTCTATAGCTAGAAAGAAAAGGACCAGTTTCTCGTTAGTTATGTGGGTGTGTTCATCTTCTATAGCTAGAAAGAAGAGGTCCAGTTTCTCGTTAGTTATGTGAGTTTGTTCATCTTCTATAGCTAGAAAGAAAAGGACCAGTTTCTCGTTAGTTATGTGGGTGTGTTCATCTTCTATAGCTAGATAGAAGAGGGCTAGTTTCTCCTTTGTTATGTGGGTTTGTTCATCTTCTATAGCTAGATAGAAGAGGGCTAGTTTCTCCTTAGTTATGTGGGTTTGTTCATCTTCTATAGCTAGAAAGAAGAGGTCCAGTTTCTGTTAGTTATGTGGGTTTGTTCATCTTCTATAGCTAGAAAGAAGAGGTCTAGTTTCTCGTTAGTTATGTGGGTTTGTTCATCTTCTATAGCTAGAAAGAAAAGGACCAGTTTCTCGTTAGTTATGTGGGTTTGTTCATCTTCTATAGCTAGAAAGAAAAGGACCAGTTTCTCGTTAGTTATGTGGGTTTGTTCATCTTCTATAGCGAGAAAGAAGAGGTCTAGTTTCTCGTTAGTTATGTGGGTGTGTTCATCTTCTATAGCTAGATAGAAGAGGGCTAGTTTCTCCTTTGTTATGTGGGTTTGTTCATCTTCTATAGCTAGAAAGAAGAGGTCCAGTTTCTCGTTAGTTATGTGGGTTTGTTCATCTTCTATAGCTAGAAAGAAAAGGACCAGTTTCTCGTTAGTTATGTGGGTGTGTTCATCTTCTATAGCTAGAAAGAAAAGGATCAGTTTCTCGTTAGTTATGTGGGTTTGTTCATCTTCTATAGCTAGAAAGAAAAGGACCAGTTTCTCGTTAGTTATGTGGGTTTGTTCATCTTCTATAGCGAGAAAGAAAAGGACCAGTTTCTCGTTAATTATGTGGGTTTGTTCATCTTCTATAGCTAGAAAGAAAAGGATCAGTTTCTCGTTAGTTATGTGGGTTTGTTCATCTTCTATAGCTAGAAAGAAAAGGATCAGTTTCTCGTTAGTTATGTGGGTTTGTTCATCTTCTATAGGTAAAAAGAAAAGGACCAGTTTCTCGTTAGTTATGTGGGTTTGTTCATCTTCTATAGCTAGAAAGAAGAGGTCTAGTTTCTCGTTAGTTATGTGGGTGTGTTCATCTTCTATAGGTAAAAAGAAAAGGACCAGTTTCTCGTTAGTTATGTGGGTTTGTTCATCTTCTATAGCTAGAAAGAAGAGGTCTAGTTTCTCGTTAGTTATGTGGGTGTGTTCATCTTCTATAGCTAGAAAGAAAAGGACCAGTTTCTCGTTAGTTATGTGGGTTTGTTCATCTTCTATAGGTAAAAAGAAAAGGACCAGTTTCTCGTTAGTTATGTGGGTTTGTTCATCTTCTATAGCTAGAAAGAAGAGGTCTAGTTTCTCGTTAGTTATGTGGGTGTGTTCATCTTCTATAGGTAAAAGAGAAAGGACCAGTTTCTCCTTAGTTATGTGGGTTTGTTCATCTTCTATAGCTAGAAAGAAGAGGTCCAGTTTCTCGTTAGTTATGTGGGTTTGTTCATCTTCTATAGCTAGAAAGAAGAGGTCCAGTTTCTCGTTAGTTATGTGGGTTTGTTCATCTTCTATAGCTAGAAAGGTCTAGTTTCTCGTTAGTTGTTATGTGGGTTTGTTCATCTTCTATAGCTAGAAAGGTCTAGTTACTGTTCTACTTATGAGGGTTTTTGGGTTTGGACAAGTAGAAAGTGCTTTTTTTTTTCTTCCCTAATTTTGAGTATGTGTGAAAATGGGATGTGTGGATATTATTGGTTAGCAATTAAACTTTAACCTTAAGTTCTTGTTATAAATCTTTTGGCTTGACAATCACTTCTATATCACTGTGTCATCTACGTGCCAGAAACAGGAAACCTATCTGATATTCAGATCCACTGAGTATTTCACTTTCAAAATGCTCCATAAAGATGTTGAGTAGAAATGGTTCCTCATGTCCATACCATATATTTGTGTAATATTGTTTTATACATTTCAACACATATTTCAAATAGTGAGATAAAAGTATTTTAGGTTCTCTATCCTACAGTTTTTTTGTTGTTGTTGTTGGCAAAATCTGATAATGATGTGAAACAAAGTCAGGCTTAGTAATTAAGTATCCTTATTGTTTTAATATTCTTAAAGCTCCTATGAAACAATGTCAGGTTTAGTAATTAAATATCATTATTGTTTTAATTTTCTTAAGGCTGCTGTAAAACAAAGTCAGGTTTAGTAATTAAATACCCTTATTGTTTTAATTTTCTTAAGGCTGCTGTAAAACAAAGTCAGGTTTAGTAATTAAATACCCTTATTGTTTTAATTTTCTTAAGGCTGCTGTAAAACAAAGTCAGGTTTAGTAATTAAATATCATTATTATGTTTTAATTTTCTTAAGGCTGCTGTGAAACAGTCAGGTTTAGTAATTAAATACCCTTATTGTTTTAATTTTCTTAAGGCTGCTGTAAAACAAAGTCAGGTTTAGTAATTAAATACCCTTATTGTTTTAATTTTCTTAAGGCTGCTGTAAAACAAAGTCAGGTTTAGTAATTAAATACCCTTATTGTTTTAATTTTCTTAAGGCTGCTGTAAAACAAAGTCAGGTTTAGTAATTAAATATCATTATTATGTTTTAATTTTCTTAAGGCTGCTGTGAAACAAAGTCAGGTTTGGTAATTAAATATCCTTATTGTTTTAATTTTCTTAAGGCTGCTGTGAAACAAAAGGGAATTTGTGAAGTCTTAATTTCCATGGTAAAAGAATACAGAGGGTAAGAGAGTTAAAATAAACAGTCATCTTTAGCCAATACAAGAACATCTGCTATCTGGTGAACTCACAGTTTTTAATTTGATGTAACCTTTTCTATGTCTCTAAGGATATGTGACAAAAATTTAAAATGTCTCCACCTGGTTAGGAAGCTTTATGCCATACACTTTTTCTAAACAGTTGACCATGTTTTGTTGTAGTTTTCTCACTTCAATTTCCTTAAACAAAAAGTGATATTTTGAAGAAGTGTTCTCTTTTGGCTGTAGAAGTGCAGTAGTAGCCTTTCAGTAGTTTATTTTTTCAATCTTCTTGTTAAAACTGATTTTTTTTAAACCAACAGCATCAATAAAACAATTATTCTGACGTAACATGAAGCACAGACCTCATACCTTAAAGCATAACATCCTAATAAAGCAGTCACCCAACATACAACACATTAGCCTACTTTTTACTATGGTTGTGAACCATACACTGTGTTTTATGAACAAAATTAACAACTCTTTTAGAAGCTGACTTGTTTTATTTAGTTTTTCTGTTCCCATGAGTACAAAAATCAACAAATAATCATAAAATAAAAACTGAGCAAAGTTCATATTAGAAATGAAAACATGAACTATAAATAATTAAATCAAAAACAAACAAAATGTTTGATATATAAATAACATCATACCAAGTAACATAAGTATAAAAATATGAAAAGCAAAATGAACAAACCACAAAAAAGTCTTCATCTGTATATAACAAGTTTTTACCTTTAAATATGTCTACTGAATCTACCCACATTCATTCTAAAACTACATACATGTACTGAACTGCTTCTATGTTCATACTTTCCAAGTAGTAAGTGATTTATATTAGTTTTATCCTAAAACTACATAAGCTGGACTTCATGCTTTCCATGACAACTGTTTTGGACTAGTGTTAAATTTTTGTACAAACTTAATAATAAATTAAGTTTCAGTAAAGTAACTGAGTTAATTATAGAAATTTTTGTTTCTTACAGCATAAAGATAAGCAGAAAGTAGCCTTCTTACAGTATTATCATCATGGAAAACACAAGAACGAATATTTGATTAAATCCTAATTCTGTGTAGTTTTCAAAAGGTTCTTGAATGTAGTTCCTTCACGAAAATGGAGGAAATCATGATAAGTTATAGAAAACAATTTTCAATACAGAATATCTTGTTGTCTTATTGAAAGATTCCTATTTTACTGAGACAACTTTTAGTACAGAAACAAAACAAGACAACCATAGGATGTTAACATTATTTACTTTTAACCTTAAAAAGATGGTTTCATGTTTGTTTTAGAAAATGTTTGAAATGTTAGAAGAGAGAACATTTCAGATGTTTAGAGCTCTCCACCAGTTGTTTCAAAATAGGTTCACATCATACATTACTAGATTAGTAAGAATAGAAAAACTTTTGAAATAAAAAAACTGACTTCATTAGAGATTAACCACCTTTGAATTAACAAAATACAAAACGTGGCTGTTAAAAAGTTTGAACTGAATTTAATGCAACAAAATTTATTAATTGGAACCAATTTCAACACTGCTGTGTTTCACTTAAATGCCATGTATACATGTTTTCCTTTCAATACAAGCTTATGGATACACTGTGCAGTCTCAAATATGTCTGCTATATTTAATTTCAACTTAATAAGACTCAGTGTTATTTTTGGTGTGCAGAAAACAAGTGTAAACAAAACATGAAAAACATCTAATTAAGTCAAACAGATACACCAGGAATGTGAAAGTCTGGAAAAATAATAACTTACACTTGACTGACTTACACTGAAAATGAGTCTTAAAAGAAACCTAACATATATATATATATATAATTAAAATATGTTAATTAGCTTATAAAAACAAACAGTGAGATTGAGCTATGACCATTTCTAGTAATCCTGTACTCATAAAGTCCATGAAAAACTGGAGATTAGCTTATAAAAACAAACAGTGAGATTAAGCTATGACCATTTCTAGTAATCCTGTACTCAAAGTCCATGAAAAACTGGAGATTAGCTTATAAAACAAATGCTAAGACAATTTATGGCAAACCTTTACTCATTAAAAATGGGATTCTTTTGTTTGAAAACAAAATATTAACATAAATTTTGTAGCACAAGCTCAACCATACTCAAGAAAACAAAAACAATTACAAGAATTGTACAATATTCAAAACATCTACAGAATTCACATAAAATATGGGTAAGTGAAGCTTGATATTAGAAATAAACTACAGGTTAGTGAAGCTGGACATTAGAAATAATAATGTAAAGATTGGTTAATGTTAAGAAAAATTGTTAAAAAAAGTGGTACTGTTCTCTGTCGTACATTAAATAATGCTGAGTGGTACTGTTCTCTGTTAATGAAGCTGGATATTAGAAATAATAATGTAAAGATTGGTTAACGTTAAGAAAAATTGTTAAAAAAAGTGGTACTGTTCTCTGTCGTACATTAAATAATGCTGAGTGGTACTGTTCTCTGTCGTACATTAAATAATGCCGAGTGGTACTGTTCTCTGTCGTACATTAAATAATGCCGAGTGGTACTGTTCTCTGTTAATGAAGCTGGATATTAGAAATAATAATGTAAAGATTGGTTAACGTTAAGAAAAATTGTTAAAAAAAGTGGTACTGTTCTCTGTCGTACATTAAATAAAGGTAAGTGGTACTGTTCCTATGTACATTAAATAAAGGTAAGTGGTACTGTTCCCTGTCGTACATTAAATAATGCTGAGTGGTACTGTTCTCTGTCGTACATTAAATAAAGGTAAGTGGTACTGTTCCCTGTCGTACATTAAATAAAGGTAAGTGGTACTGTTCCCTGTCGTACATTAAATAAAGGTAAGTGGTACTGTTCCCTGTTGTACATTTAATAACAGTAAGTGGTACTGTTCTCCTTCATATATTTAATGTTTGTTAAACAAACATAAGTGCAAGAATGAATCTGGGTTATTTTAGTAAAGAAAACAACAAAAAATGAAAGCCAGGTTCTGTCTGGGTGCATGAAACAACAGAAGTATAAACTTGTGAGTTAGAGTTCTCTTCTATTTCCATCACAAGACCTCTAGCATAATAAAAACTCTTGTTGAAAGACTGATATATATATGCATGTGTATGTAATAAACCATGGAAATTCTGTTGATAATTGAGGATCTAACTACAAGCATGGGAGACTGTCAAGTGACATATATATTCCTCACATGGACATTTAGTTAACTCAAAAATGGAAACAATGAAATTTTATATTGTCTCTTATAAGAGAAACATTATGTTAAAAAAATAATTTATAACACAGGAAGGAATTGTGGGAAGTAATTAAAACAAGATTGGAATCTTCGTGAATCTTTGCAAAAAAATATTTAATTTGAAATGGACATGAAATTAAGTTAATCCAACACCTCACTCTATCATAGACAAATTAGGCCTAACTCCTCTGTCTTTAGATGCAGAGTGAAACAGACTGGGAAGGTAAGTTAGCACAAACAAAGATGATTAACTGGTGGAAAGAATCAGCCTGGTAGTCAAGAACACCTTGGACATTATCAGATGTATACATAACAATACAAACTTACTGTTGACAAACATCACTTATTTAAACAACTAACTTTAAAGATATAATTGTTTACTTCCTTACATTGAAAGCTCCAACAATTTACATAATATGAATTGTTCCAAACTTACTTTAACTTAAGAATATTACATAATTGTTATGGCTTTAACGCATTTTACTAGTTGGTGAGGCATGATTGTAGTAGTTTTACTTATTACAAAATGATAGTATAAGACCTGGTATATTTTTAAATAATCACATTGTTGTTCTAGTCCCTTAACGATTTTTAATAATTACAAGAATATATAATAATAGTATTTTTATTATACCTGTTCTGTCAACAACTGATAAAACAAATACTGGAATACTGTTACTGTGCACTCTTCTAATTCTTAAAAATTATTAAAGTACTAGAAAAAAAGAATATAATACTTAAAAACATACTAGGTCTAATACCAACATCTTATAACAAGATTTGATTATTCATTATAATAAATAAATCCATAATTTTTAAACAGAAGTTTAACAACTAGCATTATTTGTTAGATGGTTTACACAATGAAAATAACTGAAGAACAAACACAACTCTTTCACCAAGTAACTTAAAAGTTTGAAGACATTGAGATACAGTTATAAAATTTTGTATTTCACACTAGTTAACTACTTTACCTGCAGTCTCACCTTTCATTCAATTTACTAAGAGAATTAACACAGCAACAAATCCCTTTGACATCTACCACACTTGTCATTGTTATTCTGCTAATTTAAACTATGGTAAACAGTGTTTAGATGTCAGAGATTCATTTCAACAATTGTTTACTTAATATCTGTATAAGCACAGAGTGATAAGTGCTTACGTTTCTTACTGGAAGAATTAAATGTTTAACTATATTTACCTTGAAGGATTCTACAATATTATATAAAGCAACATTGCATAGATACAAAACATAGAAAAATCCATAAATAATTAAATCTCCCTAATATTACAAATATAAAGTAAAATATTAATATAAAGTTACCAAACATGCTGGGTCTACATGTTTGATAATTTATTACTAATGTTTCCTGTTCTGGTCCTAATTTTGAATGAAGTAACCAACATACACAACTGTAGACAATGGAATCAAAACATAAATTACTGAAGCGTCTATACTCTAGATTCATACTTTCGAGATGTTCCAACTCTGTAGATGCAGTGACTTGAGAATACTTTGATGGCTGAATTCCGACCTTACAAGCAACTACTGTAGCATGGTCAAGCTTTCCAGGAACCATGGCTAACTTATCTCCAACCTTCCTGGCGTCTTCGTTGTTCCAGTTGATTCAGAGCATCGGCACTATCCTTGTAAAGTTCAGGGTCCTCCAGAATCCTCCTTTTAGCCACCGTCAACTTGGTGGCAAAATCGAGCATCTGTTCACAAAGCTGGCGTGCAGTTTCACAAGGTCGATCACCTTTGTTCACTCCATTAGTTAGGAGGTCCTCCATACGAAGCAGCGTCAGCTCATGCCGCTGGTGAGCTTCAACCACTGGCAAAGCAAACTCTGCTGCTGAGATGGGTTTCGTTTCCATTACTGTTTGTTCTGTGGAGCAGGCGCTGCCTTTGGACGTCTTCTGAAGTACCGTCCACAGAAGGGATTCTTTCTGTTGTTTTAGGAAGAGCAAATTTCCCCACAACAGGGTCAAAGTTGTCCGATATTCCATCACTTGTTAAAAACACTATATCACCCGGCTCGACCGTGGTCATAGCAACAGTCAAGTTACTGAGTTCGGGGTTTTGTCCATCCACGGGACCAAGAGCTCCCAGAGCATCCCTCATGTCACGCATGGAATAAATGTCATGAGATCCTAAATATCCAATATTCAAATGTGGTTTAATATCTTACTCATAATACATATTTCACACACAGGGACTACTTACACTGTGTATACAGCTACTGACAACATCACTCACAGGGACTACTTGCATTCTGTACACAGCTACTGACAGCATCACTCACAGGGACTACTTGCATTCTGTACACAGCTACTGACAGCATCACTCACAGGGACTATTTGCATTCTGTACACAGCTACTGACAGCATCACTCACAGGGACTATTTGCATTCTGTACACAGCTACTGACAACATCACTCACAGGGACTACTTGCATTCTGTACACAGCTACTGACAACATCACTCACAGGGACTACTTGCATTCTGTACACAGCTACTGACAACATCACTCACAGGGACTACTTGCATTCTGTACACAGCTACTGACACTTCACACACAGGAACTACTTGCATTCTGTACACAGCTACTGACAACATCACTCACAGGGACTACTTGCATTCTGTACACAGCTACTGACAACATCACTCACAGGGACTACTTGCATTCTGTACACAGCTACTGACACTTTACACACAGGGACTACTTGCATTCTGTACACAGCTACTGACAACATCACTCACAGGGACTACTTGCATTCTGTACACAACTACTGACAACATCACTCACAGGGACTACTTGCATTCTGTACACAGCTACTGACACTTCACACACAGGGACTACTTGCATTCTGTACACAGCTACTGACACTTCACACACAGGGACTACTTGCATTCTGTACACAGCTACTGACAACATCACTCACAGGGACTACTTGCATTCTGTACACAGCTACTGACAACATCACTCACAGGGACTACTTGCATTCTGTACACAGCTACTGACAACATCACTCACAGGGACTACTTGCATTCTGTACACAGCTACTGACAACATCACTCACAGGGACTACTTGCATTCTGTGCAGCTACTGACAACATCACTCACAGGGACTACTTGCATTCTGTACACAGCTACTGACAACATCACTCACAGGGACTACTTGCATTCTGTACACAGCTACTGACAACATCACTCACAGGGACTACTTGCATTCTGTACACAGCTACTGACAACATCACTCACAGGGACTACTTGCATTCTGTACACAGCTACTGACAACATCACTCACAGGGACTACTTGCATTCTGTACACAGCTACTGACACTTCACACACAGGGACTACTTGCATTCTGTATACAGCTACTGACAACATCACTCACAGGGACTACTTGCATTCTGTACACAGCTACTGACAACATCACTCACAGGGACTACTTGCATTCTGTACACAGCTACTGACAACATCACTCACAGGGACTACTTGCATTCTGTACACAGCTACTGACAACATCACACACAGGGACTACTTGCATTCTGTATACAGCTACTGACACTTCACACATAGGGACTACTTGCATTCTGTATACAGCTACTGACACTTCACACACAGGGACTACTTGCATTCTGTATACAGCTACTGACACTTCACACACAGGGACTACTTACATTCTGTATACAGCTACTGACAACAGATTCATATTGTTATAAACCTTTTAAATTTACATACAATTGTTGTAAAAATAATTTAAATATTTCTTTTTACTATTAAAAACACAATACTGCTAACACACACACACACACACAGTACCACCATGTTTTATTTCTATTATAATACACCTACAATATGTACTCACATTTGTTTTCAGCTTGTTTAATACTTACATAGTGTACTTTGCTTCAGGTGTCTGTGATGTGCACACCATGTGCATGAAAACCTGATTTCTTTAATATGTACCACTGAACCACAAGACAAATTTAATAACCTTAAACTGTTTACAATAACGTACTTTTTAAGTACAAATTCAACATATTTAATAAACAATATCTCATCCTTTTAACCATTTCACTGCAGCTGGGACATATATCCCCCACTGTCATTCAAAATTGCTGCACGAGAATAAAATGTTGATATGTGATTTCCCTCGTTATGTTTCACTCAGTCTAAGGTAACCAACATGTTTGAGTACAATGTACAAGTGCATGCTGATCGTGCCCTCATCACTATAGCAACAAATAGCAACCCTAACTACTATATAAATAGGCTTGACTCAGATTTAACTTAGAAGGTAGTAAAGTGAGTCAAGAAATGTTAAAATGTATGATGATGAAGTGAAAAGACAAGAAGATGCTATCTCTCCATCTAGTGATGACAATTAAAATGATTAACCTGCATCTAGCAGAGAAAGGTGTAAGCAAGACAAGAAGATGCTATTTCTCCATCTAGTGATGACAATTAAAATGATTAACCTGCATCTAGCAGAGAAAGGTGTAAGCAAGACAAGAAGATGCTATTTCTCCATCTAGTGATGACAATTAAAATGATTAACCTGCATCTAGCAGAGAAAGGTGTAAGCAAGACAAGAAGATGCTATTTCTCCATCTAGTGATGACAATTAAAATGATTAACCTGCATCTAGCAGAGAAAGGTGTAAGCAAGACAAGAAGATGCTATTTCTCCATCTAGTGATGACAATTAAAATGATTAACCTGGATCTAGCAGAGAAAGGTGTAAGCAAGACAAGAAGATGCTATCTCTCCATCTAGTGATGACAATTAAAATGATTAACCTGGATCTAGCAGAGAAAGGTGTAAGCAAGACAAGAAGATGCTATTTCTCCATCTAGTGATGACAATTAAAATGATTAACCTGGATCTAGCAGAGAAAGGTGTAAGCAAGACAAGAAGATGCTATCTCTCCATCTAGTGATGACAATTAAAATGATTAACCTGGATCTAGCAGAGAAAGGTGTAAGCAAGACAAGAAGATGCTATCTCTCCATCTAGTGATGACAATTAAAATGATTAACCTGGATCTAGCAGAGAAAGGTGTAAGCAAGACAAGAAGATGCTATCTCTCCATCTAGTGATGACAATTAAAATGATTAACCTGGATCTAGCAGAGAAAGGTGTAAGCAAGACAAGAAGATGCTATTTCTCCATCTAGTGATGACAATTAAAATGATTAACCTGGATCTAGCAGAGAAAGGTGTAAGCAAGACAAGAAGATGCTATCTCTCCATCTAGTGATGACAGTCAGGAAGATATAACCTGGACCCAGCAGAGGAAGGTGTAAACAGCAGTAACAACGGGAAACGTTCTTCCTAATTACTGTGTAAGAGAGCAGGCTGACTGGGAAATATATACAGCCCAGCAAGTGAACAGGTTAAGTCTTTCGAAACAAAACTTTTAATACCTTTCTTAGTTTATTTCTCTCCTATAGTACAGAAAATATTATACACACCGGCCTCACTTCTTTGAAAGTTAACCGAAACATGTTGACAATGTTACTTGAAATATACTCACTTAATTTAGTCATTCTAGTTTGACCCCGATGAAGAAAGATCTACCTTTAAATAGCATTCAGTCAGAAGACTTCATATTTTTGTATTTTATATTAAAATGCAAATAAATGTTAAATTTTGATTTATTCAACATGTAATAATAAATCTCACAAAAGGAAAATGATAATATATGGTTAAACATTGTTCATTCAACATGTAATAATAAATCTCACAAAAGGAAAATGATAATATATGGTTAAACATTGTTCATTCAACATGTAATAATAAATCTCACAAAAGGAAAATAATAATATATGGTTAAACATTGTTCAGAGAGGAACGAAATGAGAAAAGATATATCTTCAATCACCCAGTAAGCTCTGTTTATTCTTTCTGGAAGCAGTAACATAGTGCAACCATGTGACCAACTTACAGTCATATGATTCACAGCTTCCACACTGTGTATTCACTTGTTGTATTCGATACACATTACATAGTGTTTACTAAAGAGCAACAGTTCCTAATGTTAGTTTTGACAGATGAACAATAAGCAACTTAAACAAAGATGAACTACTGGTTTTCTTAAAGGTTTCTACAACAAATCGTCTCACCTTGAGTGATTTCCCGTACTCCACATTTCCTGCTGTATACATATGCCAGACTGTCTCCTACATTACCGCATACAAACAAGGAACTTGTTGGAATCTTTCATCTGACAAACGACAGCAGCACAAAGTGTTGTTAGCATCCCATCTTCCTGGAGAATCAGGTTGTGTGCCGCATGAAATGACCGCAGCAGAGAAATGAAAACGTCCTGTTTTGGAGACACATCTTTTTTTATGCTACTAATAAAAATTAATTCTTCGCTGAATGCAACATTCAGTAAAATGAAATTTAGCTTTCTGAACATCCTTGTGCACAATTTAACAAATTGTCAATCAAGTCCGCAGTGTGAGTATATTCCATATCCAGGGAAAACACAATATTAAAATAACGCCACAACACGAGACTTTCCACACAAAACTATTAGGTTTTTTTTTATTGACCACAAACCTAACTAGTATCAAACACTATTAATAATTCTTATTTATTTTCAATGCTACCATTTAAGACAAATACACTCAGATAAACCAATCTGATTTTTGATTAGAGAAATGAAAACATTAACAATGACAGGTTAAGTTCCTTACCAAGGTTGTTGTCACCACTCTTTCTTCCTGATAAAGTGCATTGTTAAGATAACTCATACACCCATGAACTGCACACCTTGCTGCCAGACAAGACTTCTCTCCCCAGTTCACACCATCAGCTAACACCAGAATACCACTGTTTTCTCTCAAGCACACTCCAAAAGCATCAGCTATTGGTTCACCTATGACATAGAAAAATAAAAATATTAAGTGTTTCTATCAAACTTAATACACAATGGAAGATCTTCCACAGTTCTATACATTTCAATATAACAGACAGTAAGATACACTGTCATTATTTACACTTCATTTTACTTCACTACCACATGTGAACAAGATTCTATACTTCCATTCTCCTAAAGAGATTCTTTATATGTGTTTGTTTATGAGTCACAACTGAGAAACTGAAAGCTAGATAGAATTTTAATAATTTGTGTTAAACCAGCATAGTTGTCAGTTTATTTGTGGTTAAATATGTAGTATGCAGGACTAAACACAATGATTTCCTGACTTTCAGATAGAGAACACAACACAGGACAAATAGTTAATACCTTGCATCACCACTTAAAAGATTTTAGTGCATGGGCCAGACCTTTACAGTAAATAATAATGTAAACTTCACTAGTATAGGATGTAGTCAGAGTTAATGCACCCTTGTCAGATGGAGGGTGTAGCAATCACCTTAAATGTACACCAGAAAAAGTGTTGTCAGTTCTGTATCTGAAATACTTTGCAGGCAACATACACGTTAACTTGGACAGCAACACATACCTTTTCACAAGACAAACACCTAAAATCCTATGTAAGAAGATGGCAGAGGGACTGGTATAGATTAAAAACTGGACTATGCCACTCAGTGTAGGGGCCAACTGGTGATAGAACCAAGCCAAACCATGGCAGATACTTAGTTTTGAGGAAAGGTATTTTACTTTCCCAACTGGAATGTTCAGGTACAGAAGTATACCCTTCACCCCACTCACAAATATACTGGTGATTCAAGGTATTAAATGTTTCAACAGTGAGTGGAAAGGTCAGTGGATGAATGTTACAAGAACTGGAAAATGCCAGATGGACGTTGAAGCTGGGCAAGGTCCAGAGCTGCTGCCTAGTGGTGAAATCACTGAATTAAAGACTACATCTTCTACCAATAAAAGTGATAGTGCAACAAAAACATCCTACAATGGTGCTAAATTATCATGGAATACAAAAGGCTTATTAACTGGCCTGCATATCTCATGGGGCTGGCAAACCATTGTAGATAAAGTAAGCCATTAAAATAATAAAAACCCTGAGATAATAAGCAAGAAGAATGAAGATTTCCTAGAAACCGAGTAGTGGATTAAACATGAGATCAACTTGGTGACCAAGTTATGAAGTAAGATACAGCGAGAATAACTCAAGATATAGAAACACATCAAACTGCTCACCAAGAAGCACCTACAAGTCAGAAGCAGTTTTGTTCAGGTCTCCTAGATTCTGACCAAACAACTGCCCATAGGGCGTTGATTCTGTTAATTGAATATCTGAGAGGAGAATACGTTCATAGCACACTCATAAACTTCCTCTCGAATATTAACAAAAAGAAAAACAATTTGATAATATAGTTCATTACAACTTAATTATACACTAGAAAAACTTATCAGAAGTGACTCTGTAAGCCAAATTATTCAAAATGTTATTTGTGTAAACACAACATTACACAACAAAGAATGATTTTCATTCTGCCATTTTATTTCTGGATAAGAACAGACAACAAACTCAAGCAGCACTGCTTGATTGTTTATTACTTGTAATAAACATCCAAGGGCCACTACCCGATTGTTTATTACTTGCAATAAACAACAAAGTAACACTTTAACATAAAACTAAAGAGAACTGTATCCTTACATCTCACCACCATATTAAGAAACATAATATATATATTGATATTAATAAACAACAAAGTACCACTTTAACATAAAACTAAAGAGAACTGTATCCTTACATCTCACCACCATATTAAGAAACATAATATATATATTGATAAAATAACAACAAAGTACCACTTTAACATAAAACTAAAGAGAACTGTATCCTTACATCTCACCACCATATTAAGAAACATAATATATATATTGATATTAATAAACAACAAAGTAACACTTTAACATAAAACTAAAGAGAACTGTATCCTTACATCTCACCACCATATTAAGAAACATAATATGTATATTGATATTAATAAACAACAAAGTAACACTTTAACATAAAACTAAAGAGAACTGTATCCTTACATCTCACCACCATATTAAGAAACATAATATATATATTGATATTAATAAACAACAAAGTACCACTTTAACATAAAACTAAAGAGAACTGTATCCTTACATCTCACCACCATATTAAGAAACATAATATATATATTGATATTAATAAACAACAAAGTAACACTTTAACATAAAACTAAAGAGAACTGTATCCTTACATCTCACCACCATATTAAGAAACATAATATATATATTGATATTAATAAACAACAAAGTACCACTTTAACATAAAACTAAAGAGAACTGTATCTTTACATCTCACCACCATATTAAGAAACATAATATATATATTGATATTAATAAACAACAAAGTACCACTTTAACATAAAACTAAAGAGAACTGTATCCTTACATCTCACCACCATATTAAGAAACATAATATATATATTGATATTAATAAACAACAAAGTAACACTTTAACATAAAACTAAAGAGAACTGTATCCTTACATCTCACCACCATATTAAGAAACATAATATATATATTGATATTAATAAACAACAAAGTACCACTTTAACATAAAACTAAAGAGAACTGTATCCTTACATCTCACCACCATATTAAGAAACATAATATATATATTGATATTAATAAACAACAAAGTACCACTTTAACATAAAACTAAAGAGAACTGTATCCTTACATCTCACCACCATATTAAGAAACATAATATATATATTGATATTAATAAACAACAAAGTAACACTTTAACATAAAACTAAAGAGAACTGTATCCTTACATCTCACCACCATATTAAGAAACATAATATATATATTGATATTAATAAACAACAAAGTAACACTTTAACATAAAACTAAAGAGAACTGTATCCTTACATCTCACCACCATATTAAGAAACATAATATGTATATTGATATTAATAAACAACAAAGTAACACTTTAACATAAAACTAAAGAGAACTGTATCCTTACATCTCACCACCATATTAAGAAACATAATATATATATTGATATTAATAAACAACAAAGTAACACTTTAACATAAAACTAAAGAGAACTGTATCCTTACATCTCACCACCATATTAAGAAACATAATATATATATTGATATTAATAAACAACAAAGTAACACTTTAACATAAAACTAAAGAGAACTGTATCCTTACATCTCACCACCATATTAAGAAACATAATATATATATTGTTATTAATAAACAACAAAGTAACACTTTAACATAAAACTAAAGAGAACTGTATCCTTACATCTCACCACCATATTAAGAAACATAATATATATATTGTAGAATGAGCTCAACATGTTGATGTCAGGTAGACTGAGTTATGAGTAAACAAAGAACCAACTTCTGTGCAAGACCGAGAACAAAGGTACAGTAAAACGTTATTGTGTAAAACCTACAACAAAGGTGCAGTAAAACGTTATTGTGTAAAACCTACAACAAAGGTCCAGTAAAACGTTTTTGTGTAAAACCTACAACAAAGGTCCAGTAAAACATTTTTGTGTAAAACCTACAACAAAGGTGCAGTAAAACGTTTTTGTGTAAAACCTACAACAAAGGTGCAGTAAAACGTTTTTGTGTAAAACCTACAACAAAGGTACAGTAAAACGTTAGTGTAAAACCTACAACAAAGGTACAGTAAAATGTTTGTGTGTAAAACCTAGAACAAAGGTACAGTAAAATGTTATTGTGTAAAACCTACAACAAAGGTTCAGTAAAATGTTTTTGTGTAAAACCTACAACAAAGGTTCAGTAAAATGTTATTGTGTAAAACCTAGAACAAAGGTTCAGTAAAACATTATTGTGTAAAACCTACAACAAAGGTTCAGTAAAATGTTATTGTGTAAAACCTACAACAAAGGTTCAGCAAAATGTTATTGTGTAAAACCTACAACAAAGGTTCAGCAAAATGTTATTGTGTAAAACCTACAACAAAGGTTCAGTAAAATGTTTTTGTGTAAAACCTACAACAAAGGTTCAGTAAAATGTTTTTTCCACCAAAATAAAACATCCTTACTAAATACATAAAACTAAATACATATTCTAGTTTTACTACAATGATGCTCTGCTATTAGTAGACAGTTTAGAGTAATCTGCATTGTCTCTTTCTGGCCTTTTGGAACTGAAAGAACATACAATTTTGCAACAATGGCCATAACTGTCAGATAAGGTTTTCACTACCTGCATTTTCCCTTGTCACTGGATGACACTCATATAGTGTCGTAGCAACACCATATGCATCATCAGATGGTCTGTTCCAGTTCTTTAGACCTGCTATTATCTTTTCGTCTTCTCCTTCGTCATGGTTCTGAGTTGAATCTTCTATGTTATTACCCTCCAAGTGTTTTCTATCTCCTATATGTTTGGTGAGAAAATAGTAAGTTTCCTTAATTAAAATCAGCAATCCAAAATTAATATATGTAAGTGAAGAAATTGAAGTACCTTTATATAAATAGATAAAATTAAGTAATCCTTTATTTTAGAGAGAAGATAATAAAATTTGTTTTACAATTGCTTATTACCATATAAAACTGATTTGAAATGACAAAGCTTTCTCTGAATAAAACATATTTGATCACCAAGTGAAGTTAAATAAAAACTAACAAACTTTACAAGTTCCAAAGGTTTGGAAGAGTTTATTTATTTCACACCATAAAAATTGTTCACCTAATTAATGATATAAATACGACCTAGGTTACACATCCCAGGAGGCCTGACGAGACTTGGGTCAAAATCCTTGCCAGCAAGAGATATAGTTAATAGTAAGTAGTTTATATAATCTTATATATTCTTTGTTTCAGCCATACATTTTAGAATGTCTTATAAATGAAATAAGAGACAAAATTAGGTAGTAATGAAGTCCTTAAAATATCAGTGGATTGTTACAATGAACGAATACTCAGTATTACCATCTAGTAAATAATACAGTTGGATAATTAACTCGAAGAAGTAATCACGTAATGCAAATAGTAAGTAAATTGTTTTCAATCACTCCAACTATCCTGTATATTGTCAATATTATTAACTATTATTACTTGTAATTAATTCATTTGTTTTTTTCAGCTCAACCAAATAATGTTATTGAAATGATCTATGTAATTATAATGTTCGTTAAACACAAAGCTTCAAAAACAACGTTATTTTTTGTTTTTGTTTATTAAAACACAATTTTTCACATTATGAGTTCATTTTTAACTGTTTCATAAAGGATTAATTAATTCTACAAATTGTTCAGTCAATATTAAATATTCCAGTTAAAGTTTGTCACCTTCTTTAAGCAGACCATTTGTTGCTATGTGCAACTTATCTGTGGATGAAGCCAACTCTTTAACGCCATCAAAAGTTTCTCTGTCAATGAAATCCACATCAGGTTCTGACAAATTGAAGGATCTCTGGGCTCTGTTCACCTTTGTTAGACCACCAAATGGACCAGTGAATGCAGCCACATCTACATCTGAAAGTCTACTGATTTCTTCTACTGGTAGATCATAACATGACTTACCAAAGAAAATCTCTGGTTGCGGCCTTGAAAACTCCCTGAATAGAGTATTAACAGAAAAATAATTTTCAATTTACTTTAGCTTAAGTGGTATTAGAAACTAATTAAGATAATAAAGTTTAATCACTGAAACTAAATTCACAAATGTTTACCAAAACTTGTAAAAAATGTTAAAGCTGTACTACAATATGATACTAAGCTACTGGTTGTTTCTAATAAAGATATACTGTATTATTACCTGTACATATGTATGTATGTACTTCATTCACACAAAACTTGTAAATGTTAAAGATGTACTACAATATGGTACTAAACTACTGGTTGTTTCTGATAAAGATATACTGTATTACCACCTGTACAGATGTATGTATGTACTTCACTCACACAAAACTTGTAAATGTTAAAGATGTACTACAATATGATACTAAACTACTGGTCGTTTCTGATAAAGATATACTGTATTATTACCTGTACATATGTATGTATGTATGTACTTCACTCACACAAAACTTGTAAATGTTAAAGATGTCCTACAATATGATACTAAACTACTGGTTGTTTCTGATAAAGATATACTGTATTATTACCTGTACATATGTATGTATGTACTTCACTCACACAAAACATGTACATGTTAAGGCTGTATTACTAAATGATACTAAACTACTGGTTGTTTCTAATAAAAATATACTGTATTACTACCTGTACATATGTATGTATGTATGTACTTCACTCACACAAAACTTGTAAATGTTAAAGATGTACTACAATATGATACAAAACTACTGGTTGTTTCTGATAAAGATATACTGTAATATTACCTGTACATATGTATGTATGTACTTCACTCACACAAAACTTGTAAATGTTAAAGCTGTACTACAATATGATACTAAACTACTGGTTGTTTCTGATAAAGATGTACTGTATTATTACCTGTATGTATGTATGTATGTATTTATGTATGTACTTCACTCACACAAAACTTGTAAATGTTAAAGATGTACTACAATATGATACTAAACTACTGGTCATTTCTGATAAAGATATACTGTATTATTACCTGTACATATGTATGTATGTATGTACTTCACTCACACAAAACTTGTAAATGTTAAAGATGTCCTACAATATGATACTAAACTACTGGTTGTTTCTGATAAAGATATACTGTATTATTACCTGTACATATGTATGTATGTACTTCACTCACACAAAACGTGTACATGTTAAGGCTGTATTACTAAATGATACTAAACTACTGGTTGTTTCTAATAAAAATATACTGTATTACTACCTGTACATATGTATGTATGTATGTACTTCACTCACACAAAACTTGTAAATGTTAAAGATGTCCTACAATATGATACTAAACTACTGGTTGTTTCTGATAAAGATATACTGTATTATTACCTGTACATATGTATGTATGTATGTACTTCACTCACACAAAACTTGTAAATGTTAAAGCTGTACTACAATATGATACAAAACTACTGGTTGTTTCTGATAAAGATATACTGTATTATTACCTGTACATATGTATGTATGTACTTCACTCACACAAAACTTGTAAATGTTAAAGATGTACTACAATATGATACTAAACTACTGGTTGTTTCTGATAAAGATGTACTGTATTATTACCTGTACATATGTATGTATGTACTTCACTCACACAAAACTTGTAAATGTTAAAGATGTACTACAATATGATACAAAACTACTGGTTGTTTCTGATAAAAATATACTGTATTACTACCTGTACATATGTATGTATGTACTTCACTCACACAAAACTTGTAAATGTTAAAGATGTACTACAATATGATACAAAACTACTGGTTGTTTGTGATAAAGATATACTGTATTACTACCTGTACATATGTACTTCACTCACACAAAACTTGTAAATGTTAAAGATGTACTACAATATGATACAAAACTACTGGTTGTTTCTGATAAAGATATACTGTATTATTACCTGTACATATGTATGTATGTACTTCACTCACACAAAACTTGTAAATGTTAAAGCTGTACTACAATATGATACTACACTACTGGTTGTTTCTGATAAAGATATACTGTATTATTACCTGCACATCAAATGCAAAAAAACTTTGTAATCTTATTTCATATAACTGAGTTTATTTAGCCATTTTCAAAGCCTGTCTGCCAAATAATTTCTGTAACAGGACTGTAAATATTCATGTTTTATTTTTAATCTGTTAGTTGTCAATAAGTCTATGATGTATATGCTAATTCTAGAGAACAATCTAAACCTATAACACCACAAGACTTCGTGATGTAAGAACACATACACATCTTGTATAGATACAAAAACTACAAGGAAGGTTACGTCCTTAAACACTTTATAACTGCTGTTACAATACAACATGAGTGTGTTAAATGTTTCATAACTTTAAGAATTAGTAGATAACAGAATAACAGGTATATCACTGTGACACAGAATAAACAACTGTATACTGTTTCAATTAGTAAACCAGATACATAGGTGTCCCAGGTTTTATATAAAAATTTAAAACATCTATTCTATGCATGTATGAAAATAATTTCCATGTCACTATCACTGCTAAATCCCTACAACTGACAGTGGACATCAGTCACCATATAATGTTTAGTGGTCATTGCAGAAAGCTCAGATGGATAACATGTTTTTTCTTTTGACTATAGTTAGCTGGATTGAGAAAGGTTAATTTAACTTCAAGCTATAGATATTAGTCAAGCTGGGTATGGGATCCATTCCCCATGGGATAAAAACTGTTTCATACAATAACATTTAGTTATTCAAGCTATAGATATTAGCCAAGCTGGGTATGGGATCCATTCCCCATGGGATAAAAACTGTTTCATAAAATAACATTTAGTTATTCAAGCTATAGATATTAGTCAAGCTGGGTATGGGATCCATTCCCCATGGGATAAAAACTGTTTCATAAAATAACATTTAGTTATTCAAGCTATAGATATTAGTCAAGCTGGGTATGGGATCCATTCCCCATGGGATAAAAACTGTTTCATAAAATAACATTTAGTTATTCAAGCTATAGATATTAGCCAAGCTGGGTATGGGATCCATTCTCCATGGGATAAAACTGTTTCATACAATAACATTTAGTTATTCAAGCTATGGATATTAGCCAACTGGGTATGGGATCCATTCCCCATGGAATAAAAACTGTTTCATACAATAACATTTAGTTATTCAAGCTATGGATATTAGCCAAGCTGGGTATGGGATCCATTCTCCATGGGATAAAAACTGTTTCATACAATAACATTTAGTTATTCAAGCTATAGATATTAGCCAAGCCGGGTATGGGATCCATTCCCCATGGGATAAAAACTGTTTCATAAAATAACATTTAGTTATTCAAGCTATGGATATTAGCCAAGCTGAGTATGGGATCCATTCCCCATGGGATAAAAACTGTTTCACACAATAACATTTAGTTATTCAAGCTATGGATATTAGCCAAGCTGGGTATGGGATCCATTCTCCATGGGATAAAAACTGTTTCACACAATAACATTTAGTTATTCAAGCTATGGATATTAGCCAAGCTGGGTATGGGATCCATTCCCCATGGGATAAAAACTGTTTCACACAATAACATTTAGTTATGAACTTCTCTCAAGTATTTCAAACTGACATATTTCATGGGTAACAATCCTTCAAACAACATTCATGTAAAAATAGGCTAGAAGCCACTAGACATAAACCTGAAATTCTATTTCCACAGTTACTGTAGCTCATCAAAAACCATAAAAGCACAATAAGTTAAATCTTTAAGTTTTTCAATTAAAGGTAAACTCAGTGTTCGAAACCCATTAACTACAATAAGTTAGGACAAGTACTTATCTGTAAATAAAGATGAAGACCTTTTTGATATTCAACTTTCTACTATCACCTTCACAGTATATATTTTACTGCCTGAAGTAAAATCTTGGATAAAAAAAGTAATCCCATATGTTTAACATACATCATCTTTCAGATGCATACTTGGACAGTGTTGTTGTTTCAGTAAATAACAGTAACTGGAACTTGTAAAGGGTACATGCATATAGTGCTCAGTGTTAAAAAGTTCATGAATGCTAAGCCAATGACAGAATTCCTAAACTTAATTTTTTAATTTCATCAAATGAAAACTTCTATTTTAGTTTAAGCTTTAGTTTTATTAGCTTGAAGAATCAACTTTCTTACCCACATATTCACGTCTTCACTGTATAAAAGGTTATACTATAATGGCACTCTTGCTCACATGATACTCGAAAAACTTTATTATGCAATGTGCAACCCCCAATATCATGAAATTTTTATCCTGTGTACACATGTAGATTTGGAATAGGGGTTACAATTTTCCTGTTTTGCCTACATTTCCCATCAGAGAGAACTTCACCAAATTTGGTAAAGATTCAACAACAGGAGGTGAGGTAGTGGTAAAATACACCATAAAAATTCATACATGTCTTCCCATGGAACCATCAAACCTCCATGCCAAATTTGGTGAAGATCCATCTAGAGGAGGTAAAGCAGTGTTACAAAATTAAAAACACAACATTAAACATTTGTAATGTATTTCACTATGAAACTACCAAATCTTCATGCTAAACAATGGGCTAAGATTTCAGGTATACAAAAGTTAGAAGTGCATTTAATTTACATACAAATATTAGAATACGTGATCAACATAAAATATCCTTCCTAGAACCAGTTTCTAAAAAAAAACCACTAAAATATATTCTATAAGACAAATAACTGATTTTTAATATACTTAAAATAACTTGTTCCTTGATTTAAGTGTATTTGTGGTTGTGTTTTTAATGAAACCTGAACTGATGTTTTTCTATTCATTACTTTAGATTACTTGTGTTAAAAGAAGACATTTGATAAAACAGTGTTTTTAGTCCTCAAGTGAACCAGACAGTATCACTGATGATCCTGAATATGTAATTATTTCTACTTCTTGTAATACAGAATTGTACCACTTCAGTTGTTTTGTTGGTAGTTAAGTTCAAAGATACACAATGAACTAGCTATGCTGTACCCATTCAAAATACAGGTGTTGACATTATAATTATTCAGTCTAACCACAGGTTTGCTTGCATATATTTTTTTTACATTGACGTTTGTTATAAGTGAGCCAGAAAATAAATATGCAAGCAGTAGCACTCTTTATATTTTTAGTATGGCACTAGTTTAGAAAAACTCAAGATTTCTTGACTTATATCAGTCTTATTTATTGTATTACTGTTGTGTTTAGGATACATAATTATAATAAAGTTCTAGTTAACTTGGTAACAGTATTCATATAAATATAATACTGTTTGTTCTCTGTCCCTGTATCAACTTTGGAGAGTGTGGATAGATCTTCACCAAAATTGGTATGGATGTTCATTAGGTTCATGGAGAGATACATACAAATTTTCAGGTTTTAATTTTGTGTTTTAACGTTTTAAACAACGACTTAGCTCCCCTGTTGAATCTTCACCAAGTTTGACATTAAGGTTTGTTGGGTCTTTGCAGAGATGCATGCAAAGCTGCAGCTTCACATTTGTGTTTTGCGGTTTTTATGGGAACTTTTCATTTTTGACTATAATATATAAAGAAATCTTTTCATGTCCTAAGATAACCTGCTATTAGTCATGAACTTACATAACTTCCGTCTAGGAAAGGACGAGTACTCCAGTCTGTTTGTTTATGTCACTATACGGTGTTATTTATACATATGTTATATGGAATCCTGATATCAAATTTTAAGTTATTATTCAAATATTTATAATTAATCATGTTGTTACTCTGGCATTTGGAAAATCATACTTACCCATTCAAATACTTTTGAATAAAACAACCCGAAGTAGGCAAGGTACAACTTGCGTTTTCATCTGTTCTATTTTCACTTTCACTTCCTGCAGAAGATACTTGTTTTAAGAATTCTGCCACTTTTTCCCGCAAAGTTGGCATTGATTAAGTTAGGTGTTACTAATTAAAAACACAAATCAGAATTTCTGTTTTGCGACAAATTGATCTTACTTACTGCATTTATACTAGTTTCTACACAAGTAGGTAACGTTTCGTAACTGACAATGCAGAACATCCAAATTAAAAATAATAACAGCTATATTAACGCCACGTAGCGGTTTAGTTTTCGAAACAAAATTATTGAATTTTTGGCCGTTAGGGCAAGTAAAACTTTTAAAATGAGTTTTTCAGTAAAAAAATAAAAGCAAACTATCTTCTGCCCAAGTACTATTTTTAAATCATGCATCGATCTATTGACAGAAGAACGCAAGGTTTATCTTTGTTTTATGAAGAAGTAATTAATATCAGGAAAACAATTAGCCCTAAGTTTACACTTGTACACCGTTGTAACATGTAATCCTAAGTTCACACTTGTACGCTGTTGTAACATGTAGCCCTAAATTTACATTTGTGGATTGTTGTAATATTATCAAGTAACTAAACCTTATTCAAACAGTTCACTAAATGACAAGTATTCCACCAATAGAAAACAAAACACATAAATTCAATGCTCATTTATTCTTTTATTAAAAATATACTTTCGTCTCTAGATATCCTCTAATTTACTAGATTGTTAACGTCACATTCAAAGTATTGAAGATATTTTAGCTCTATTTTGGTGTCACATACTATCTATCTAATATCTAAATTAAAACGTTAGAAGTATAGCTTACATTTGTAAATTTTAAGTACATTGAGCAATTCTAATAAAGATAAAACATTGCCTTAAACTGTCCATTCACTAAGTCTCTTTTGTAATTTTTCTTCCTAGGCCCATGGTAGGCACATCCATGGTAGGCAGATGGCACTTCCTCTCGTCCCTTTCATCATTCGTTGTTTTGTTATTGTCAATTATTAATGTGTATTAGACTTATATAAACTCTTGAATAATCGTATTAGTGAAATAAATGATGAAGTACCCATCGTCTTCCTCATTGGCTCAACACTAATTTTAAGGATGTATTATGCTAAAAAATGGGGTTTTATATCAAGGATTGGCAGAATTCAAATAGTTTGTTGTGCAACTTTGTGCTTAACAAAAGGAAACCAGTGTTGGACTTTCATTAATACTACAAAGGTATACGAATATGATGTTTTTATAGCTGCAAACACAAAACATTCGTCTGATGTCTGGTGCACAGAGTATGACAGATCTAATATTTTACCTCGGAATTGATTTCAGTTGAAGGAAAGTATGGACGACTTCAGGTTATTAATGTTGAATGATAGTTGATGAACGTGAAGCCATATGAGTCAGTGCGTTTCAGACACTCACACTGTTACAAGCAGAGCAACACATTATAAACTTTGGTTAAGGATATTCAAGACTGACTAAGAAGGACTGAAAGTACCATTTGTGGACATATCCCACCAGTCAGAGCTGTTTCTTTGGCAGGTGAAATAAAGAGCACTAACAAGTGAAGAGCTCTGCGTTAAGCACAGCTGATGAATGAACTACAAGGAGCAGCTTGTTACTCTACTGTTTTGGATCAGGAACCGACTACTCATCAGAGGGTTGGAGTTCCCGAGTATGCATGCTGCATTGTATTGACAATATTGGACGTTTTGCAGTTTGTTTGTTTTTTGAATTTCGCACAAAGCTACTCGAGGGCTATCTGTGCTAGCTGTCCTTAATTTAGCAGTGTAAGACTAGAGGGAAGGCAGCTAGTCATCACCACCCACAGCCAACTCTTGGGCTACTCTTTTACCAACAAATAGTGGGATTGACCGTCACATTATAAGGCCCCATGGCTGAAAGGGCGAGCATATTTGGTGCGACGGGAATGCGAACCCGCGACCCTCAGATTACGAGTCGCACGCCTTAACACGCTTGGCCATGCCGGGCCCAAATAAACGTTTTGCAGTTATATATAACCTGAGAACCTTTATTGGAAAGGCTCTGATCGCAACCACTGTCCCTTTCAGTAAGGCAAACCATATTTTACTCATTATTCAAAGGTGAGCCAAAGAAGACCTATATAATTTCTTAAATCGTTTCAAATATGTAACTATCTGTAATAGTTGATCTCAGGAGTAGGCAGTCCAGTGCCTGTTCTTAGGCTTGTATCTATCAAACACTTAAATGAGACACAACTAAAAGATTGGAGTACAGTCAGGGTCAACTTTCAAAGATGGTTTTACTTACTTTAAAACTGAGAGTGATCAATCGACTGGAGCTCTAGGCTCAAAATGTTTGAGTCTGGCAGCTTATGCAAATTATTTGAACTTTAAAGTCTATCTTTTGGTGACTTCTGTAGGTTGCAAAGACAACTTCATAGATAGATTCACCAATGAGCTTTCAGGTAAAATAAAAAGGCAAATGACAATAAATTGGTCGTGAATGGAGAGACAGATCTGTGGCTGTGTCTTGGAGATATTGCTCACAAAAAAAGTAGTAAATTTCAGAATTACTTGAACTCAAATACTACAACTTTAGTAACATGTGACAACATCAGTGCCAGGTGCAAACCATACTCAATATTTTACTGAAGATAAATTAAAAAAAATCACTTATGACAATTTGTAATCTACTTTATTAATGTAGATATATTTGTCATGAGGATTTAGAGTAATAAATCAATTAAAAGATGTTTATTTATTTAAAATATTCTAAAAATCGTCTCGATTATTCCAAAAGGTTTGCTGGAAATTTAAAATAGAAGTGAGTTTAATAATCTAACACACGACTTCAACATATTATTGATACCAAATCAAAATTAAAATGTTTAAAGACATTTTTGAGCAAGCCAGACTAAAGATTACTTGCTTATATTTTGCTTGTTAAGTTCAGTTTTTCCTTACTTTAAGAAAATATTTCGTTTGTTATAGTCACAGCTACACAACAAACTATCGGTGTTCTGTTAATCATAAGTAATCAAAAACGAAATTATTAGCTTTGTAAGTATTGATTTGGAAGAAGTAAATTGATAACATGAATTATCAATAATGTAAAATGTAAATACAGGATGATATTTCATTGAGATGTACTTATTTTAACTCAATAATGTCTTGATAATAGTTATGACTTCAAATATTTAAATCTTGATAGTTATTTCTTCTTCTAGTAGATGTCGCTCTCTTTCCCATCTTATAACATTATACCGTAAATATTGCTGCTTGAGGCTGGGTAATAGCAGAAGGGTAGTTGGTTTTATTCGGACGGTTGTGGTAAACAAAGTATCAAATTTTACCGCAATGGGAACACCAGCATCAGAAATTATTACTATTGATGGCGGTGTAATGGAAGGAGTAGGTTCATGATCGAAGAGTATCTTCAGCAGTTTTTAGTTCTAAAAGTTTATAAGTTATTAAGTGCATATTTGCAGTTATATCATAATATTGTCTTCTATTTCAGTGACATAGCGACAAGTCTGAGGACTTGTATTTGTTATAACGCTAGAAACTGGGTTTAATACCGTTTGTGAGAATAACCCATTGTATATAGCTTTGTAATTAACTAAAAACGAATTTGGATTCTACGATTTTAAGTACTGGTAGTAGTAGTCCAGTAGTTGTGAATTCTAGTTCTATAACTAAGTACAAATAGTTGCAAGTTGTAGTGTTTGCTATTAATAGTTGATACTGTAACTTGTAGTACATATATTGTCTCATAATTTTAATGGTACAAGAATTACACTCGTAATTTCCTAAAGGTGGTATGATAGAAGTTTCATTATGAAAGTGAGTAACTTATGTGAAGTTTCAATAGATTATTACATTATAAGTGGGTTTTACTAGAGTACTGGGAATAAATGTCATTACATGTGGGTGTGGTATGTCATTAGTAATATAGTTACAAAGAATAGTGAACATTTTTATTTAGATATTAAATCATCCAATGTTAAGTTTTATTTGATTAATTATATTGTATGGTATAGAAACATTAAAAGAACTTGCTATTTCATAAGTTATGACCAAGAGTATGTATCATTTCTTATAGAAATGCTTATATAAGTAATTTAATTGTATATATTTCTTAAGGGACTTGTTTAGATGAAAGTCCTAGGATAACATTAACCAGCTTTTTACATTATGCTTAAGATAATTTTAAATCTTTATGTAATGAATAATATAGAGAGACTAAAATAAACTGCTTGTCTTGCTTTTTATTATTTAACATTTTTGCAGGTTCACTCTAGATGTTTCCACGTCACAGAATGTCAGGATGAAATAATTAATCCTACTAATTTAACAAGTTGGTTTTGATTTTAAAATGATATTAATAGGACAGTAATGGAAAACATTTTTCTAAAGTGTGTTAAAAGTAAACAAGTTGTTAAAGCAAGATGAGGGTTTTAAAAGTAAGGATAACAAACAGTATTATAAAAGATCTGACAGTTACTGATGTTATCTCTGTTTTCAAGGAGGTCATGAATTTACAGAAAATTATAGACTAGGTAATCTTATTTCTATGGTGAATAAACTTGTAGAGTTTAATAAAGGAAGCTTTACAAAATTATTTTGTGAAACATGATAGAAAACAAGTATGGATGAACCACAGTTTTTCCATTTCTTTTATTAAGGGTAAGTTATCTGGATGAAAGAGAGGGTAAGGTTTGCAATATATAGATTTTCAACAGTATTTGATAAAGTGTCACACAAAACAATTGCTATAAAAAATTATATCATATAAGTTGGAGAAAGCCTAATTCATCTGTAGGGTGGTTATGTAGGTTGAAAAAAAGTTAAGGATGGAATTCTGGTGAAGTGGACCTTTGTTTCTGATGGTGCCACAAGGGTCAGTGTTGGACTGATGACCGTATATTGATGATTAAACACTCATGTTGTATTGAGGATGTTGAGTTAACACAGGATGACCTGGATCTGTTGTACAGGGTCCCTCGTGTTGTATCGAGTATATGTTGAGTTAACACAGGATGACCTGGATCTCTTGGTCAGTTGTACAGGGTGCCTTGTGTTGTATTGAGGATGTTGAGTTAACACAGGATGACCTGGATCTGTTGTACAGGGTCCCTCGTGTTGTATTGAGTATATGTTGAGTTAACACAGGATGACCTGGATCTCTTGGTCAGTTGTACAGGGTGCCTTGTGTTGTATTGAGGATGTTGAGTTAACACAGGATTACCTGGATCTATTGTTCAGTTGTACAGGGTGTCTCGTGTTGTATCGAGGATGTTGAGTTAACACAGGATGACCTGGATCTGTTGTACAGCCCTCGTGTTGTATCGAGTATATGTTGAGTTAACACAGGATTACCTGGATCTATTGTTCAGTTGTACAGGGTGTCTCGTGTTGTATCGAGGATGTTAATGCAGAAAGACCTGGATCAGTTGGTCAGTTGTACAGATATTTGGCAAATGACCTTTACTGGAAGGCATTGCATTTAGGTTATCCTAGTTTTGAGCACATATTTCATTAATTAGATATTAATGTTGATGGGAACTCAGTCAATGACAAATAATGTAAATGAAGAAATGAATGTAGGACAGTGAAAGGTAAGTCGTTGATGCCATGAGGACAGTGTTCTGTTGCTAGAGTATTACTTGGGAATCTTGGTTCCTCCGTCATTTCTTATAGTTGAAAATTGTTGTTTAATTTATACAACTTTAAGTTGATATAAGTGGAAGATAGTGTGCTGCAGGAATATAGGAGAAATGTCCAGCTTTGCTCTGTAAATAAAGATCTGTTTAACTAATGTTTCAGAAATTTACGTGGGTCAGGAGAAAGTTTACACACATAACAAATAGATTGAACTTCTGAGGTTGAAAGCTAGTTTTATTGAAAATGTTTTCATAGCAGTATAAATGTTTCTCAATTTATGTATTTTTATTTCTTAGGGTGGACAAATTTTGAGAATGGCAATGGCATTTAGTGCATTACTTCGGAAGCCAATACGTGTTACCAACATAAGAGCAGGCCGCAGTAACCCTGGCCTGAGGTAATTATTTCTACTCTTAATATTCAACGTTATGTCTGGGAATTAGAGAAATTCTGTGCTGAAAGTGGATTATTTCTTTTGTCTTCATTTAACTTGTATTAAATCTAAAACCTGACGATGACCGAAGAAGTTCGAAATGTTGTTCGCTCCTCTTAGTGCCTTCTCTACCCATATCAGCTGTTTTTAAATATATAATTTTCTCTTCAAGTGGGTTTTGTTGTCATCACAGAATATATTCATACAGTTTACCTTCATAACATATTTGTTACAATACTGTTTTTTATTTCTGTAGAGCCAACTAAAGTATTTAATATATTCATACAGTTTACCTTCATAACATATTTGTTACAATGCTGTTTTTTTTATTTCTGTAGAGCCAACTAAAGTATTTAATATATTCATACAGTTTACCTTCATAACATATTTGTTACAATACTGTTTTTTATTTCTGTAGAGCCAACTAAAGTATTTAATATATTCATACAGTTTACCTTCATAACATATTTGTTACAATACTGTTTTTTATTTCTGTAGAGCCAACTAAAGTATTTAATGTATTCATACAGTTTACCTTCATAACATATTTGTTACAATACTGTTTTTTATTTCTGTAGAGCCAACTAAAGTATTTAATATATTCATACAGTTTACCTTCATAACATATTTGTTACAATACTGTTTTTTATTTCTGTAGAGCCAACTAAAGTATTTAATGCATTACTTAACCCTTAAACATTGAGCTACAGAACTTGGAATGGGTGTTTGTGAAGAACATTGATTATAACATGGTCTGTCTAGTAGTTATGTAGAATACAGATAAAAGTGATTAAGATATTTCTGACTGTTATGATCAATGGTGGTAGTTATGTGTGCATTTATGGAACAATCCAAGAATGGAACACTTTCTGTCAAAGTGGTTTGTTAATGTTTTGTTGATAAATTATTTAACAAAGTACCTTCAGTTCTGGTAGTACTATGTAACTGGGTGAGAAGTCTTACTGTGTTTACTTTAATGTATAAAATTCACATTTCCATTGTAATATTCAGATTATAAACATTATTGTTTTTTGATTGGAAGTAATGTGAAATAATAAATTATTCCAATAGACCTCAACATTTGACAGGATTACAACTTGTTCGTGATCTTTGTGGAGGACAGCTCAAGGGAGGTGAAATCGGGTCAACAGATATATCATTTTACCCCGGACCGGTGAAGTCGGGAGAGTTTGTAGCTAATACAGGCACAGCAGGGTACAAATATTTGTTTTGACATTATGGTTGATAAGTTATATTAAATTAAGGTTGTCACAGATTAATGTTAAACTTGAGTTAGACATTACTCTTATAATTTGTAAAATTAAACAAAGGTTAATATTAAACATGCATGTTATGTACCATGATAGTTGTCACTTTCTAAGACTAAGAGACTTCAAATTACTTCCTAGAGCTCTAAATATGCTGTTTTGAAGTCGTTAAGCTCTCCGAAGCATCTTCATGCTGTGTAAAAGTGAAATGAGATACCTGTTGTGACTTCTTTCAGGAGTATCTGCCTGGTATTGCAGATAGCTTTACCTTGTTTGGTGTTTAGTGTTGAGGCCTCAACTATTACAATCACAGGAGGTACTGACGTTGCTAGTGCTCCCCCGTTTGACCATTACCTACTGGTGAGTGTGTGTGAAGGTCTTGATTTTTGAGCTTGGTAAAAAAACTTAACACTTTCACCTATTTCTTTCCAATATGTTTAGGAGTGTGATGCTGCTATTTCAAGTGGCCTTTCCATGTCTTTTGTTCGGAAAGGGATCAAGTCGACTTTCCCTACGTGGTGGAACAAATGCTGAGATGGCTCCTCAGATAGACTACACACTTATGGTAGGTAAATCTTGTGGAAATGTCAAACGAGCAGTATGCTGGTCAAGAGGAGACAAAATAAGAAAGTGTAAAGTGTGTAGATTAAAAAATGAACTTTTTTCTACAAAAATTAAATGGATATCTGTGGAAGTTTTTTAAAAATTTCACTTTAGATCTGAGTTTGAATTGAAAGTTTTTATCAGTTAAGAAACACTCGTAATAGCTTGGATTATTTGTTAGGGTGCTTATGGTTTATTGTTGAAAAAACTAAAATAGTGTGCAGTTTAAGAGTGAGTGTGTGATAAGCGTAATAATCAAGTCCCTATGTTCTGTCACATGAGAGTAGCTAAAGCATTGGTGGTGGCTACTTTTGTCTGTCTTTCCTCTTTTCTCAGTTAAAAATTCAAAATAATAGATAAAAGTTAGAGGTTAGGTATTAGGAATGTGCTACCTCATACGATAGTAATTTAAAAAATTTTAAAAGTAAGTAGGATATTAAAAGATAGCCATTGAAACATGAAAATTAAAAATTTTATTGTGTCGTAAGGGTTAACAGCATTGAGAGAATATTCAAAGGTAACCATTTAAACGTGAAAAAATAAGACTTGTGCTTAACTGACACAAGAGATACTAATTCAAGGCTCTCATTATATTGTAAGGGTTAACAGCACTGAGAGTAGTTGTGCTGTAAGGGTTAACTGCACTGAGGTTGTGCTGTAGTTAACAGCACTGAGTAGTGCTGTAAGGGTTAACTGCACTGAGGGTAGTTGTGCTGTAAGGGTTAACAGCACTGGGGTAGTTGTAAACTGCACTGAGGGTAGTTGTGCTGTAAGGGTTAACTGCACTGAGGGTAGTTGTGCTGTAAGGGTTAACTGCACTGAGGGTAGTTGTGCTGTAAGGGTTAACTGCACTGAGAGTTTCAACCTAGTAAATTTCTTCTGTCTATCAATCTCTGCCCACCACTAGTACAGTGGTATGTCTCCAGACTTACAACACTAAAAGCAGGGGTTTGATTCCCCTCGGTGGGCTCAGCAGATAGCCCTATGTGGCTTTGCTATAAGAAAACATACACACTATCAATCTCTTATAGATTGAGCCAGGTCATGCTGGAAGGATCAGGTCACACACTATCAATCTCTTGTAGATTGAGCCATGTCACGCTGGAAGGATCAGGTCACACACTATCAATCTCTTGTAGATCTCCATGTCATGCTGGAAGGATCAGGTCACACACTATCAATCTCTTGTAGATTGAGCCATGTCAGGAAGGATCAGGTCACACTATCAATCTCTTGTAGATTGTGCCATGTCATGCTGGAAGGATCAGGTCACACACTATCAATCTCTTGTAGATTGAGCCATGTCATGAAGGATCAGGTCACACACTATCAATCTCTTGTAGGTGCCATGTCATGCTGGAAGGATCAGGTCACACACTATCAATCTCTAGATTGAGCCATGTCATGCTGGAAGGATCATGTTGATCAATATGAAGGTCTTTGGTTATTAATGAAGTGTTTGTGGTTGCTAAACTGTTCTCTGTGAGTAATTTGGATTTGCCCAACTCGTTGAGGGTTACATGAATTGGTAACTTTAGCATGAACAGAATGTTACATTGTGCTGTTTACAGGATACTACGGCGTGTCACTGATGTTACCCTGTACCGTTTACAGTGATACCACATGATAATATACCAGTAATGATAAAAGATCAAGACACACAGTTGTGTGTTGTTTAGCCAAAACAAAACTGCAAATAAGTTATTTTGTTTTACCCACCATTGTGCCACAAGTTAAACAAGATATGTGGCCTGGATGACTAATGTGTTCTAGGTCCCTAATGAATTAATATTACTTGTAGTATTCTTGTCGGTGCTATAAATGTAACATACTTGATCTTGTTATGGTTGTATCCCTATTAACACTTATTTTTGTATTAAATACTGTTTAATAGTGGTATAACATTAATATAAAACCAAAACGTTTAACATTAGCTCAAAAAGAATTTCAGGTTAATATCAGTATTATTTCTGTGCACAAATATAATGCCACATCTAGAATTATATGATGCATGAGTTTTAAAATATCCATATTTATTACTGATTTTGAAAACTGTCATTTTTTATTTTATTATTTTAGTACATTTTCAATATATTGTTTGTTTTAGGTTTTTAAACCTATTTTGGAGAAGTTTGGAGTGAAATTTGACTGTAATATTGTGAGAAGGTAAGTGAAAAGTTGATGTACAATATTAATAATGTTCATAAGAATGTAATGACTATTACTTTACAGTTAATGTACAATATTAATAATGGTCATAAGAATGTAATGATTATTACTCTACAGTTAATGTACAATATTAATAATGTTCATAAGAATGTAATGATTATTACTTTACAGTTAATGTACAATATTAATAATCTTCATAAGAATGTAATGATTATTACTTTAAAGTTAATGTACAATATTAATAATGTTCATAAGAATGTAATGATTATTACTTTACAGTTAATGTACAATATTAATAATCTTCATAAGAATGTAATGATTATTACTTTACAGTTAGTGTACAATATTAATAATGTTCATAAGAATGTAATGATTATTACTTTACAGTTGATGTACAATATTAACAATGTTCATTAGAATGTAATGATTATTACTTAACAGTTGATGTACAATATTAACAATGTTCATAAGAATGTAATGATTATTACTTTACAGTTGATGTACGATATTAACAATGTTCATAAGAATGTAATGATTATTACTTTACAGTTAATGTACAATATTAATAATGTTCATAAGAATGTAATGATTATTACTCTACAGTTAATGTACAATATTAACAATGTTCATAAGAATGTAATGATTATTACTTTAATGTACAATATTAATAATGTTCATAAGAATGTAATGATTATTACTTTACAGTTAATGTACAATATTAATAATGTTCATAAGAATGTAATGATTATTACTCTACAGTTAATGTACAATATTAACAATGTTCATAAGAATGTAATGATTATTACTTTACAGTTAATGTACAATATTAATAATGTTCATAAGAATGTAATGACTATTACTTTACAGTTAATGTACAATATTTATAACGTTCATAAGAATGTAATAATTACACTATGTAACACAAATTTTGTTCCTGGATAGTATGTGTTATTTCCTAATTGCTTATGTTGTAAAAGTACAGAAAATGGCCATTATTCCCTTCAAACTTTGCTTTTGTGATCTGGATAATGAAATTTAGAAATTAATCTATTTGCTATGTAAAATCGGGCAAATTTGCATATTTTCATTTACATAAGGTCTGAATAAAAGAACATATGAATTAAGATTTACATGTATTTATACTAAAGTTATACAAAAATGTTTAGAAGTGAGTAGTTTTTCAAGGTTTGTAACTGTAATGTATATCATTTTCAGCATCAGCCCCGAATATAGTCTCAATCATATTTTGGTTATACGCTCCCAGGTCATAAAAACAAAGTTTGAAGAGAAAAGTAGGTCTTTTCCATTTACTTTAGGCCTAAGCAATTGGGAAATAACACTTTCTGCCCAGGAACAAGAAAAAGTGAAATTTTGTTTTATAGTGTAATAGCATCTCTGACTTACAAAGGAATAAATCCATGACATTAAAAAGTATTGTTTCAGCTTGATATTTAAAAATTAATTAGACACTATGATACATAGTATGTGAATGTATAGTTAACGATAACGTTAGAACATCAGAAGTGGAAGGTTAGGCTTGTGATAATTTACAGAATCGAGGGGCATGTTAAGGTTAGTGAAAACATTAAGGTTAGGTGATTTTTTTTTTACAGCACCAAGATGAGAGGTTAAGGATTCTGTAGAACAGGGCATTATAATCATCCATCTCAGTCATCAACACTTGTTGAGAAATGAAATGCACATACCTGCATACCATAGTGATGTTATATGTAAATGGATAAGACTATGCTGTACTGTGTTGATGAATTATCTTCCACAACAGTCTGTGTAATAAAAGAAATGTTTAAATTTTTGTATTCTGTAGTGTGAACTGCATATATTGTGGTGGTAATATGAGGTCTGCAGATAAATATGAAATTATGGTTACATACTATGGTTGTTTTGAAAACAATAGTGTCATTATTAATCCAGGTTTTCTGCTTGATAGTTACATCAATGGATATAAATGTCATTATTAATCCAAGTTTTCTGCTTGATAATTACATCAATGGATATAAATATCATTATTAATCCAAGTTTTCTGCTTGATAATTACATCAATGGATACAAATTTGTAAGGATTATGTAAAGACATTTACAACCGAGAAGTTGTTGGGGTTCGTGTTGTGACCCCAGGTGTGCTGATAATGGTTGAGTATTTGATAAGTTATGATATCAGGTAAATAGAATATATTAGTTTATTTTCTAAAGGACATTGATTAAGTCAATGACATCTAGGAAGGTCAAAATGTTTTTCCTTATCAATAAAAGTGTTAATACCCATACCAGCCATTCTGAGATACATTTTTATTTCAAGTGGGTTTCTTGTCATCAAGAACAAGTTGTATTTGGGTCTATAGGTATATGATTTTTTAAGTTCACTAAAGTCTTACCTTATAGATTGGAATTTGCCATGAAAAGATAAATTTCTCATGCAAATACTTTGCAGAGGCTGATAAAATAATCAGGGGAACTTTCTTTCATTTGCTTAGACATATTATTGGGTGAAGTGGGTGTACTTAAGTGGTATTTTCAAAAATGGAAGAGGGGGTGGCGCCATCTTGGTTGATTCAGTAAAGATATTAATATCTCCAAAACCTGAACAGATAGGAGATTTTTATCTTATATTCTAGTTTGTCAATATCTGTAATTTGAGTATCTAACTCTTTAATAAACTATAGACTTTGTATTTGGACGTCACAAACATCCAGTTTGAACCAATGCTGCATTCAACATACCATGTGACACAAATATAATTATTTCAGATTTTTTGTATTTTTTAAAGAAATTAACTAATGTATAATACCAAACTTTGAATTATAATTTACAGTTTGATATCAGATGTATCACATACATTCTTAATTTAGTTGTTCAGTAAAGTGTGATCCTACAAATGCAGTGACTTGGTCTTTGACCTACATCAGTAGGGTTAACTTAGATTAATTGAGAATTTTGGAAATATTCCCAAAAACTGAATTGTTTCAAACCTAAATTCTTAACCCAAATTTTTTCTATAATAAGCAGTTAAGCCTGAAATGCTTCACACTGTAATGCTATGTGGAATTTAAACATCTCGTGTTGTAAAAAGGACTCAAGGTCAAACTCATTCATTCTGAAATAGGCTCAAGGTCAAACTGGATCATTCTCTGATATTGGCTCAAGGTTCTCTTTATGTCATTTGTACTTTCATTAGATGTTTCCAAAATTGAGGTTTATGGATACAGTATAAAAAACAAAATTTTTGCCTGTTCCTCCAATATGATCGTACATGTTATGTGACCATTTTAAACTTGTACTGTGTAGTAGAGATAATTTTACACATTTTATGAAAGTACATTTGTCTCTGTTTTTTAGAGGTTATTACCCAAAGGGTGGAGGTCAAGTTCTTGTAAAGACATCTCCTGTGATGTCCTTTTTACAACCTGTGGATATCACTACAGCTGGCCAGGTCACCCGTTTCTCGGGCAGGTCTTTCGTTGCTGGTGTTATCCCAATAAAGGTATGTGAATGCAGCGGATCAGCATAGTATTTTAAATAGTAGGTGCTGCAAGATTGGTCAGCACACTCCAAGTAACAGTGGTAGTGATAGTATTTTAAATAGTAGGTGCTGCAAGATTGGTCAGCACACTCCAAGTAACAGTGGTAGTGATAGTATTTTAAATAGTAGGTGCTGCAACATTGGTCAACACATTCCAAGTAACATAGGTAGTGATAGTATTTTAAATAGTAGGTGCTGCAAGATTGTTCAGCACACTCCAAGTAACAGTGGTAGTGATAGTATTTTATATAGTAGGTGCTGCAAGATTGATCAACACACTCCAAGTAACAGAGGTAGTGATAGTATTTTAAATAGTAGGTGCTGCAAGATTGATCAACACACTCCAAGTAACAGTGGTAGTGATAGTATTTTAAATAGTAGGTGATGCAAGATTGATCAACACACTCCAAGTAACAGTGGTAGTGATAGTATTTTAAATAGTAGGTGCTACAAGATTGATCAACACACTCCAAGTAACAGAGGTAATGATAGTATTTTAAATAGTAGGTGCTGCAAGATTGATCAACACACTCCAAGTAACAGTGGTAGTGATAGTATTTTAAATAGTAGGTGCTGGAAGATTGTTCAACACACTCCAAGTATCAGAGATAGTGATAGTATTTTATACAGTAGGTGCTGCAAGATTGATCAACACACTCCAAGTAACAGTGGTAGTGATAGTATTTTAAATAGTAGGTGCTACAAGATTGATCAACACACTCCATGTAACAGAGGTAGTGATAGTATTTTAAATAGTAGGTCCTGCAAGACTGGTCAACACACTCCAAGTAACATACGTAGTGATAGTATTTTAAATAGTAGGTCCTGCAAGACTGGTCAACACACTCCAAGTAACAGAGGTAGTGATAGTTTTTTAAATAGTAGGTGCTGCAAGATTGATCAGCACATTCCAAGTAACAGAGGTAGTGATAGTATTTTATATAGTAGGTGCTGCAAGATTGATCAACACACTCCAAGTAACAGAGGTAGTGATAGTATTTTAAATAGTAGGTGCTGCGAGATTGATCAACAAACTCCAAGTAACAGAGGTAGTGATAGTATTTTATATAGTAGGTGCTGCGAGATTGGTCAACACATTCCAAGTAACAGAGGTAGTGATAGTATTTTAAATAGTAGGTGCTGCAAGATTGATCAACACTCTCTAAGTAACAGAGGTAGTGATAGTATTTTAAATAGTAGATGCTGCGAGATTGATCAACAAACTCCAAGTAACAGAGGTAGTGATAGTATTTTATATAGTAGGTGCTGCGAGATTGGTCAACACATTCCAAGTAACAGAGGTAGTGATAGTATTTTAAATAGTAGGTGCTGCAAGATTGATCAACACTCTCCAAGTAACAGTGGTAGTGATAGTATTTTAAATAGTAGGTGCTGCAAGATTGATCAACACATTCCAAGTAACAGTGGTAGTGATAGTATTTTAAATAGTAGGTGCTGCAAGATTGATCAACACATTCCAAGTAACAGTGGTAGTGATAGTATTTTAAATAGGTGCTGCAAGATTGATCAGCACACTTTAGAGGCAGTGATAATATTTTAAGTAGTAGGTGCTGCAAGATTGATCAACACATTCCAAGTAACACAGGTAGTGATAGTATTTTAAATAGTAGGTGCTGCAAGATTGTACAGCACACTCCAAGTAACAGAGGTAGTGATAGTATTTTAAATAGTAGGTGCTGCAAGATTGATTAACACACTCCATGTAACAGAGGTAGTGATAGTATTTTAAATACTAGGTGCTGCAAGATTGATCAACACACTCCAAGTAACAGAGGTAGTGATAGTATTTTAAATAGTAGGTGCTGCAAGATTGATCAGCACACTCCAAGTAACAGTGGTAGTGATAGTATTTTAAATAGTAGGTGCTGGAAGATTGATCAACACACTCCAAGTATCAGAGATAGTGATAGTATTTTATACAGTAGGTGCTGCAAGATTGATCAACACACTCCAAGTAACAGAGGTAGTGATAGTATTTTAAATAGTAGGTGCTGCAAGATTGATCAACACACTCCAAGTAACAGAGGTAGTGATAGTATTTTAAATACTAGGTGCTGCAAGATTGATCAACACACTCCAAGTAACAGAGGTAGTGATAGTATTTTAAATAGTAGGTGCTGCAAGATTGATCAACACACTCCAAGTAACAGTGGTAGTGATAGTATTTTAAATAGTAGGTGCTGGAAGATTGTTCAACACACTCCAAGTATCAGAGATAGTGATAGTATTTTATACAGTAGGTGCTGCAAGATTGATCAACACACTCCAAGTAACAGTGGTAGTGATAGTATTTTAAATAGTAGGTGCTACAAGATTGATCAACACACTCCATGTAACAGAGATAGTGATAGTATTTTAAATAGTAGGTCCTGCAAGACTGGTCAACACACTCCAAGTAACATAATGTGTGATAGTATTTTAAATAGTAGGTCCTGCAAGACTGGTCAACACACTCCAAGTAACAGAGGTAGTGATAGTTTTTTAAATAGTAGGTGCTGCAAGATTGATCAGCACATTCCAAGTAACAGAGGTAGTGATAGTATTTTATATAGTAGGTGCTGCAAGATTGATCAACACACTCCAAGTAACAGAGGTAGTGATAGTATTTTAAATAGTAGGTGCTGCGAGATTGATCAACAAACTCCAAGTAACAGAGGTAGTGATAGTATTTTATATAGTAGGTGCTGCAAGATTGGTCAACACATTCCAAGTAACAGAGGTAGTGATAGTATTTTAAATAGTAGGTGCTGCAAGATTGATCAACACTCTCTAAGTAACAGAGGTAGTGATAGTATTTTAAATAGTAGATGCTGCGAGATTGATCAACAAACTCCAAGTAACAGAGGTAGTGATAGTATTTTATATAGTAGGTGCTGCGAGATTGGTCAACACATTCCAAGTAACAGAGGTAGTGATAGTATTTTAAATAGTAGGTGCTGCAAGATTGATCAACACTCTCCAAGTAACAGTGGTAGTGATAGTATTTTAAATAGTAGGTGCTGCAAGATTGATCAACACATTCCAAGTAACAGTGGTAGTGATAGTATTTTAAATAGTAGGTGCTGCAAGATTGATCAACACATTCCAAGTAACAGTGGTAGTGATAGTATTTTAAATAGGTGCTGCAAGATTGATCAGCACACTCCAAGTTAGAGGCAGTGATAATATTTTAAGTAGTAGGTGCTGCAAGATTGATCAACACATTCCAAGTAACACAGGTAGTGATAGTATTTTAAATAGTAGGTGCTGCAAGATTGTACAGCACACTCCAAGTAACAGAGGTAGTGATAGTATTTTAAATAGTAGGTGCTGCAAGATTGATTAACACACTCCATGTAACAGAGGTAGTGATAGTATTTTAAATACTAGGTGCTGCAAGATTGATCAACACACTCCAAGTAACAGAGGTAGTGATAGTATTTTAAATAGTAGGTGCTGCAAGATTGATCAGCACACTCCAAGTAACAGTGGTAGTGATAGTATTTTAAATAGTAGGTGCTGGAAGATTGATCAACACACTCCAAGTATCAGAGATAGTGATAGTATTTTATACAGTAGGTGCTGCAAGATTGATCAACACACTCCAAGTAACAGAGGTAGTGATAGTATTTTAAATAGTAGGTGCTGCAAGATTGATCAGCACACTCCAAGTAACAGTGGTAGTGATAGTATTTTAAATAGTAGGTGCTGCAAGATTGATCAACACACTCCAAGTTACAGAGGTAGTGATAATATTTTAAATAGTAGGTGCTGCAAGATTGATCAACACATTCCAAGTAACAGAGGTAGTGATAGTATTTTAAATAGTAGGTGCTGCAAGATTGTTCAGCACACTCGAAGTAACAGAGGTAGTGATAGTATTTTATATTGTAGGTACTGCAAGATTGTTCAGCACACTCGAAGTAACAGAGGTAGTGATAGTATTTTATATTGTAGGTACTGCAAGATTGATCAACACACTCCAAGTAACAGAGGTAGTGATAGTATTTTAAATAGTAGGTGCTGCAAGATTGATCAGCACACTCCAAGTAACAGTGGTAGTGATAGTATTTTAAATAGTAGGTGCTACAAGATTGATCAACACACTCCAAGTAACAGTGGTAGTGATAGTATTTTAAATAGTAGGTGCTGCAACATTGGTCAACACATTCCAAGTAACAGAGGTAGTGATAGTATTTTAAATAGTAGGTGCTGCAAGATTGGTCAGCACACTCCAAGTAACCGAGGTAGTTATAGTGTTTTAAATAGTAGGTCCTGCAAGATTGGTCAACACATTCCAAGTAACAGAGGTAGTGATAGTATTTTAAATAGTAGGAGCTGCAAGATTGGTCAGCTCGCTCCAAGTAACAGTGGTAGTTATAGTATTTTAAATAGTAGGTGCTGCATGATTGATCAACACACTCCAAATAACAAAAATAATAATAATAGTTTGTGATAGTGAAACTTATAAAAATTAACTTAACTGTAAATTCTCTTTTTCCTTCATACATTTCATGTAATTTGTACACAGCAGCCTAAATCCAGATGCATAAAAATAACATTTCAACTGAAATGGACAGATTAACAGGAATGTGTTAAAAACATCTGCAGTTAACTTGATTTTTATAACAATGTTTAAGCCTTATAGTTTCCAACTTGATTTTTATAACAATGTTTAAGCCTTATAGTTTCCAACTTGATTTTTATAACAATGTTTAAGCCTTATAGTTTCCAGTATTTCTGTGGCTTTTGTCACATAGACTGCTAGTTGAGCACTTTGTAATTGTAACATGTCCTTCAGACATAAAAACAGTTATCTGTCAAATGAGGCAGTGATTTATAATCAATCTTAGAGTCATTTTTGTTTTGTTTTTAAGGTTATTTATGGTTGTTGTGTTTGACATCATTCATATATTATTATCTAAGAAATGCAGGTCACTTACGATCAGGTTTCCACATCTTCTGAGTCTGTAGGCTTGAACTGACAGACTGTTTTATTCAAGTTCTATGTAGAATGACTAGAATACTTGATTAATCTTATTACCAAGTACCTGTGTTTGAGTATGTTTGTTTTCTGTAAGTAAGGTTGCTCATGCTATGTTTGTTTCTGTAAGTAAGGTACCTCATGCTATGTTTGTTTTCTGTAAGTAAGGTTGCTCATGCTATGTTTGTTTTCTGTAAGTAAGGTTGCTCATGCTATGTTTGTTTTCTGTAAGTAAGGTTGCTCATGCTATGTTTGTTTTCTGTAAGTAAGGTTGCTCATGCTATGTTTGTTTTCTGTAAGTAAGGTTGCTCATGCTATGTTTGTTTCTGTGAGTAAGGTAGCTCATGCTATGTTTGTTTCTGTGAGTAAGGTAGCTCATGCTTTGTTTGTTTCTGTGAGTAAGGTAGCTCTTGCTTTGTTTGTTTTCTGTAAGTAAGGTAGCTCATGCTTTGTTTGTTTTCTATAAGTAAGGTAGCTCATGCTATGGCTGATAGTGCATCACGCATTATCCGACAAGTTTATCCTGGTGTTCCTTTCAAGATTGACAGGGTAAAAGAACCATCAGAGGTAGCAGTTGGAAATGGAAGTGGGATCATGTAAGTGTGAGCACTGTTAAAGAGTGATTAATTATTAGCTCAATTCAATAGTTTATGAAATAAACTTAATTTTAAAAATATTTGTAGATTTCACATATTGTTGTTTACATATACTTGTATTGTGACTAATGAGTTTATTGTTTTTATTACAGTATTATTTGTATAAGTTGCTCTGTACTGACAGGACCCTAATTAGGGTTAATTTATTAGTTTTATATTGAAAATTAACAGTTTCATTATATTGATAGGACTCTAATAAAGGTAACATAATCAGTTTTAAATAAAGTCTGATTATACTATACCATCAGGACCCTAATTAGGGATAAAGTATCACTTACTCTTATATAAAAACCTTGTAATTCCAACATATTTTTTATTTCATTACAAGTCTTTTTCATTGTTATGTATATGCTATTTCAATCTGGCTGTGTTGGTTACTTGTCAGGATGTGTGGTCCATTGTTCAAGTTTGCATCAGTTAAACAGTAACCCACCAGTTGTACAGTTAAACAGTAAGACGGTAGTTGAACATCAGTTAAACAGTAACCCAACGGTTGTGCATTGGTTAAACAGTAAGACAGTAGTTGAACATCAGTTAAACAGTAACCCAACGGTTGTACAGTTAAACAGTAAGACAGTAGTTGAACATCAGTTAAACAGTAACCCAATGGTTGTACAGTTAAACAGTAAGACAGTAGTTGAACATCAGTTAAACAGTAACCCAAAGGTTGTGCATTGGTTAAACAGTAACCCCATATTTGGAAATAGAAGTGAATATGTGGTGAAGTTTACATAAATATTAATAATGTAATGGGCATGGTAAGTTTTAGTTTTGTAATGGTTAGATTTTAATAGAAGTATTAATAGAAGTTGTTTACATACACTTGTAATAATTCTTTGTAAATATATGGACATCTGAATTTCAGAATAATGGCGAGACCTCAACGGGCTGTCTGTTAGGAGGGTCGGCTCGGGAAGGAAAGGTAAGGGACTTATTTTAATGATGTAAAATTATTTACACTAGGCCGTGTCTGTCAATAACATTTTAAATTTCAGGACTTACAACATATTGGACACATGGTAATTTGTACTGAAAATTAATAAAAGTTGTTGTGTGAGACTTGCAACATATTGGACACATGGTAATTTGTACTGAAGATTACTAAAAGTTGTTGTGTGAGACTTGCAACATATTGGACACATGGTAATTTGTACTGAAGATTACTAAAAGTTGTTGTGTGAGACTTGCAACATATTGGACACATGGTAATTTGTACTGAAGATTACTAAAAGTTGTTGTGTGAGACTTGCAACATATTGGACACATGGTAATTTGTACTGAAAATTACTAAAAGTTGTGTGAGACTTACAACATATTGGACACATGGTAATTTGTACTGAAAATTACTAAAAGTTGTTGTGTGAGACTTACAACATATTGGACACATGGTAATTTGTACTGAAAATTACTAAAAGTTGTTGTGTGAGACTTACAACATATTGGACACATGGTAATTTGTACTGAAAATTACTAAAAGTTGTTGTGTGAGACTTGCAACATATTGGACACATGGTAATTTGTACTGAAGATTACTAAAAGTTGTTGTGTGAGACTTGCAACATATTGGACACATGGTAATTTGTACTGAAAATTACTAAAAGTTGTGTGAGACTTACAACATATTGGACACATGGTAATTTGTACTGAAAATTACTAAAAGTTGTTGTGTGAGACTTACAACATATTGGACACATGGTAATTTGTACTGAAAATTACTAAAAGTTGTTGTGTGAGACTTACAACATATTGGACACATGGTAATTTGTACTGAAAATTACTAAAAGTTGTTGTGTGAGACTTGCAACATATTGGACACATGGTAATTTGTACTGAAAATTACTAAAAGTTGTTGTGTGAGACTTACAACATATTGGACACATGGTAATTTGTACTGAAAATTAATAAAAGTTGTTGTGTGAGACTTGCAACATATTGGACACATGGTAATTTGTACTGAAGATTACTAAAAGTTGTTGTGTGAGACTTACAACATATTGGACACATGGTAATTTGTACTGAAAATTAATAAAAGTTGTTGTGTGAGACTTGCAACATATTGGACACATGGTAATTTGTACTGAAGATTACTAAAAGTTGTTGTGTGAGACTTGCAACATATTGGACACATGGTAATTTGTACTGAAGATTACTAAAAGTTGTTGTGTGAGACTTGCAACATATTGGACACATGGTAATTTGTACTGAAGATTACTAAAAGTTGTTGTGTGAGACTTGCAACATATTGGACACATGGTAATTTGTACTGAAAATTACTAAAAGTTGTGTGAGACTTACAACATATTGGACACATGGTAATTTGTACTGAAAATTACTAAAAGTTGTTGTGTGAGACTTGCAACATATTGGACACATGGTAATTTGTACTGAAAATTACTAAAAGTTGTTGTGTGAGACTTACAACATATTGGACACATGGTAATTTGTACTGAAAATTACTAAAAGTTGTGTGAGACTTACAACATATTGGACACATGGTAATTTGTACTGAAAATTACTAAAAGTTGTGTGAGACTTACAACATATTGGACACATGGTAATTTGTACTGAAAATTACTAAAAGTTGTGTGAGACTTACAACATATTGGACACATGGTAATTTGTACTGAAAATTACTAAAAGTTGTGTGAGACTTACAACATATTGGACACATGGTAATTTGTACTGAAAATTACTAAAAGTTGTTGTGTGAGACTTACAACATATTGGACACATGGTAATTTGTACTGAAAATTACTAAAAGTTGTTGTGTGAGACTTACAACATATTGGACACATGGTAATTTGTACTGAAAATTACTAAAAGTTGTTGTGTGAGACTTACAACATATTGGACACATGGTAATTTGTACTGAAAATTACTAAAAGTTGTGTGAGACTTACAACATATTGGACACATGGTAATTTGTACTGAAAATTAATAAAAGTTGTTGTGTGAGACTTACAACATATTGGACACATGGTAATTTGTACTGAAAATTAATAAAAGTTGTTGTGTGAGACTTACAACATATTGGACACATGGTAATTTGTACTGAAAATTAATAAAAGTTGTTGTGTGAGACTTACAACATATTGGACACATGGTAATTTGTACTGAAAATTAATAAAAGTTGTTGTGTGAGACTTACAACATATTGGACACATGGTAATTTGTACTGAAAATTAATAAAAGTTGTTGTGTGAGACTTACAACATATTGGACACATGGTAATTTGTACTGAAAATTACTAAAAGTTGTTGTGTGAGACTTACAACATATTGGACACATGGTAATTTGTACTGAAAATTACTAAAAGTTGTTGTGTGAGACTTACAACATATTGGACACATGGTAATTTGTACTGAAAACTACTAAAAGTTGTTGTGTGAGACTTACAACATATTGGACACATGGTAATTTGTACTGAAGATTACTAAAAGTTGTTGTGTGAGACTTACAACATATTGGACACATGGTAATTTGTACTGAAGATTACTAAAAGTTGTTGTGTGAGACTTGCAACATATTGGACACATGGTAATTTGTACTGAAGATTTCTAAAAGTTGTTGTGTGAGACTTGCAACATATTGGACACATGGTAATTTGTACTGAAGATTACTAAAAGTTGTTGTGTGAGACTTGCAACATATTGGACACATGGTAATTTGTACTGAAGATTACTAAAAGTTGTTGTGTGAGACTTGCAACATATTGGACACATGGTAATTTGTACTGAAAATTACTAAAAGTTGTTGTGTGAAATTCCTTTTCATACATTACAGAAAATGATTTTGATTTGTAAGTAGCTTATGTTCTATTTATTTGTCAGGATGCAAGACAGTTGTTGAAAAGTGATTTCATTAGTGAGCTGTTTACATTTTGTTTATTGGTCAAGACCCAAGTCATGTTTGTGAAGACAATTTACAAGGAACATATCTGATTTTTTATTGTGTGTCAAGATGTGTATAGATATTATTTCAGAAGACAGTGGTAGATGTCGCTGCTTTCCTTGAATGTCCATTCACAAGTTTCCTTTTAAAAACTGTTTGTTTTGTGATCCTCGTGGGTTGATTTGCTATTTTGAGATATGTTGTCAGTATTTTTCAACAAGTAATTTGAAGAAAATTGAATAGTCATATTAACATGAAAAATAAACCTTGAGTTAGTGTTGTGTTGATATAATGTTTGGTTAAACATTTTTAGTAAATTTAGTTTCAGAATCAGAAAACTATTACAATTCCACCCTTGTGAGAAAGTGAACATCTAAACTTAATTAAATAATAACAGTTGTTAGATATAGACTACCTTCAATGGATTCTGCACATAATGTTAAAATGACTTTGGATACATTAGTCAGCAAATTGTGAAAATCACAGCTGATACTGAGTCATGATAGAACAGAAAATATGAAAACTATACTTTGTTGTTGTTGTTTAGTATTTCAAAGAAAGTGCAACATTAACAACTATTTACCACTTTTGGGAAGTGTGTAACAACTGATCCTGAGGCAAAATGTTCTCACAGTCATATATAAAAATGTGTTCAGATTATCGTATCTATTGTAGTTAATGGCATTGGAAAACAAAGAAATATGGATCAACTTGGGATACTAGTGCCGTTGTGTAAGAGACCTACAACAAATCGTACCCCATCCTAGTATGAAAAATGTTTTCTAATGCACATAAAGGTTGAAACTATCAATGTGGCCTAAGCATGAACATAGTCAAGAAGGATCCCAGTCTGGAAATGAGAGCAACAGAGTATGGGTTCCTAAAAGTAAGGCTTCCAGTCGGTCTTTTTTTTTCAACTGCCGCACATATCAGGAAGATGGAGAATGATGCAAGTATTTCTGCTGTTCCAAATAAAGACATATAAGCTAAGCTGTCTATGGATTTTTGCTTGATCAGACTGTGAAACTAAAAATCTTCATATTTAAACACTAAATGGTCCATGAGTGGTAAGAGTAATATGCTTTGGACACAGCAGCTGTACTAAAAAGTCTTTCAATAGAGCTCTTACTTCAAGACTAGTGTCAGTATGGGAGGTTTTCAGATATAGCTTGACTGGTTATGGTTACTTGGATTACAATGATGTGGTGAGGGTCCATAATCCTTTTTATGTAATGTATTCAACTCTCTTTGGGAGACTTTACTAAATTCATGTGCATGCTGTTGTTTGAATATATTTTCTCGTGAATTATAGTGATAGTATATAACTATAAGTCATTGTTTGTTTATAAATCTGTTTAGGAGAAAGTGCAGAGAAAGTAGGAGAGGCAGCAGCTAAGGAACTACTTGATGATATCACCAGTGGAGGCTGTGTAGATCACCACCTCCAGGACCAGGTACGACACTTAACAGTTAAGTGTGTGATAACCACAAAGTTCACATTTTGTATGTGTGTTAATTGGTTACTTTTTAAAGAATCATCTAACAAATCTACAGCTATTCATGAGTAGAAGGTTAAGGTATACAGTTTACTCTCCACATAAACACTGCAACACAATGTGTTAAATGTTATACAGTTTACTCTCCACATAAACACTGCAACACAATGTGTTAAGTGTTATACAGTTTACTCTGCACATAAACACTGCAACACAATATGTTAAGTGTATCTTCATAAAATGTTTAGTAAACATTACAATATCTTGTAAAGAAGAATCAGCTTTTATAACAAGGTACATTTTTTATTGAAGATTTATTTGTGAATGAACAAAAGCTCTACTGAGTTATTCTGAGTGAAGCGTGTCTACTGAGTTATTCTGAGTGAAGCGTGTCTACTGAGTTATTCTGAGTGAAGCGTGTCTACTGAGTTATTCTGAGTGAAGCGTGTCTACTGAGTTATTCTGAGTGAAGCATGTCTACTGAGTTATTCTGAGTGAAGCGTGTCTACTGAGTTATTCTGAGTGAAGCGTGTCTACTGAGTTATTCTGAGTGAAGCGTGTCTACTGAGTTATTCTGAGTGAAGCGTGTCTACTGAGTTATTCTGAGTGAAGCGTGTCTACTGAGTTATTCTGAGTGAAGCGTGTCTACTGAGTTATTCTGAGTGAAGCGTGTCTACTGAGTTATTCTGAGTGAAGCGTGTCTACTGAGTTATTCTGAGTGAAGCGTGTCTACTGAGTTATTCTGAGTGAAGCGTGTCTACTGAGTTATTCCGAGTGAAGCGTGTCTCTGAGTTATTCCGGTGAAGCGTGTCTCCTGAGTTATTCCGAGTGAAGTTATTCGTGTCTCTCTGAGTTATTCCGGTGAAGCGTGTCTCCTGAGTTATTCCGGTGAAGCGTGTCTCCTGAGTTATTCCTGAGTGTGAAGCGTGTCTCCTGAGTTATTCCGGTGAAGCGTGTCTCCTGGGTTATTCCTGAGTGAAGCGTGTCTCCTGGGTTATTCCGAGTGAAGCGTGTCTCCTGGGTTATTCCGAGTGAGTGAAGCGTGTCTCCTGGGTTATTCCGAGTGAAGCGTGTCTCCTGGGTTATTCCGAGTGAAGCGTGTCTCCTGGGTTATTCCGAGTGAAGCGTGTCTCCTGGGTTATTCCGGTGAAGCGTGTCTCCTGGGTTATTCCGGTGAAGCGTCTCCTGGGTTATTCCTGGGTCCTGGGTTATTCCGAGTGAAGCGTGTCTCCTGGGTTATTCTGAGTGAAGCGTGTCTCCTGGGTTATTCCGAGTGAAGCGTGTCTCCTGGGTTATTCCGAGTGAAGCGTGTCTCCTGGGTTATTCCGAGTGAAGCGTGTCTACTGAGTTATGAATGAAAAAAAACTTTTCACTCAGCTTTCATGTTTCATTTGCATAACCTCTTAACTGAGTGTTAAGTTTTGTTATCACCTCTTAACTGAGTGTTACGTTTTGTTTTCTTAAAATGTTATATGCTGTCTGTTTATTTTCAATATTTGTTGTGGAATCATCCTTGACAGTCTGAGGTTTGGAACAGTTTAAAACTGATTTTGTTCAGGAATCTAATGTTTCAGAAAATGTAACTTAATAACACAGCACGACAAAAACGTGATAATAGTAAACATTTATTAAATGTTTTGAAATCATCAAAATTCCATCAGCTGTAATCTAGATATAAAGAACAAACAAACAATATTTGTAATTACAACAGAAATATGATATACATAAGTTAACAGTTTGAATATACCAATTATAACATCATCTGTAATCTAGATACACAGAACAAACAAACAATATTTGTAATTACAACAGAAATATGATATACATAAGTTAACAGTTTGAATATACCAATTATAACACGACAAAATAAAAAATTTGGCTCAAAAATTAAAAGTTAAAATAGGGCTAAATGAAGTGAAAGTTGTGTAATATTTATGTATAAATAATGTTTATTTTATAAGAAGTTCAGTATCATGCTTTGCTGTTGAAATAACTTTAAAGTTCAAGAGAGATCAAATGGTCCTGTTTCTGTATTGTACTGATGGATGGTGGAGTTGGAAAGTTTGTTACCTTTCTTTCAGTTTTCATAGGTATGCGTGTCTTCACATGCTTGTATTTTATTGTAACCTTTCTTTCAGTTTTCATAGGTATGCGTGTCTTCACATGCTTGTATTTTATTGTAACCTTTCTTTCAGTTTTTATAGGTATGCTTGTATTTTATTGTAACCTTTCTTTCAGCGTCTTCACATGCTTGTATTTTAAGATGTCGTTTGGTTTCACCAATATAGGAGTCCTTATAATGTTTGAACAATGAGCAATCGGCAAAAGACATTTTAGTCTAAACTTGGGTTTAATAATAACTCAAGTCAGTTTGGGGTTAGTAGCAGTTACACAACTTTTTCAACTGTTGTGAGAAAAGGGAACTCTGTCTTCTAATATATGGTCATCTGGTGTATAAAGGAAGTTTGGGTATCTTGGGTGATATGATAAATACGTTAGTTAAGAATGTGGAAGTTATTTTCTATAAGAAATGCTTAGGGTAGCTGTTTTGAAAGATAGTGTTATCTGTGAAAGTATTTCCCTTGTGAAGGGCTAGATATGAAGAGGTCAGTTTGTAAGCTTTATTTAGTAGGTAGAGAATAAGACTGTTTGAAATGGAAGGATATAAAACTGTTAAACTGAGTGAAGTGACCAGTAAATGTGTTTTAAACTGAGTGAAGTGGACCAGTAAATGTGTTTTAAACTGAGTGAAGTGGACCAGTAAATGTGTTTTAAACTGAGTGAAGTGACCAGTAAATGTGTTTTAAACTGAGTGAAGTGACCAGTAAATGTGTTTTAAACTGAGTGAAGTGACCAGTAAATGTGTTTTAAACTGAGTGAAGTGGACCAGTAAATGTGTTTTAAACTGAGTGCAGTGGACCAGTAAATGTGTTTTAAACTGAGTGCAGTGGACCAGTAAATGTGTTTTAAACTGAGTGAAGTGGACCAGTAAATGTGTTTTAAACTGAGTGAAGTGGACCAGTAAATGTGTTTTAAACTGAGTGAAGTGGACCAGTAAATGTGTTTTAAACTGAGTGCAGTGGACCAGTAAATGTGTTTTAAACTGAGTGCAGTGGACCAGTAAATGTGTTTTAAACTGAGTGCAGTGGACCAGTAAATGTGTTTTAAACTGAGTGCAGTGGACCAGTAAATGTGTTTTAAACTGAGTGCAGTGGACCAGTAAATGTGTTTTAAACTGAGTGCAGTGGACCAGTAAATGTGTTTTAAACTGAGTGCAGTGGACCAGTAAATGTGTTTTAAACTGAGTGCAGTGGACCAGTAAATGTGTTTTAAACTGAGTGCAGTGGACCAGTAAATGTGTTTTAAACTGAGTGCAGTGGACCAGTAAATGTGTTTTAAACTGAGTGCAGTGGACCAGTAAATGTGTTTTAAACTGAGTGCAGTGGACCAGTAAATGTGTTTTAAACTGAGTGCAGTGGACCAGTAAATGTGTTTTACAAAAGATAGAAGTTGAAAAATCAGTAACTTCATGGTTGACAAGAACATCCAATTTCAAGAGTTGGCTGTTAGAGTAACAGTAAAGGATATGACCACAATGGTAGGAAACAAGGCCAGTATTATCAACATACCATCTGTAGGGAACAGGCTTAAAGCTTATAGGATCGTTCACAATACAGTTCTGTCAGTGGTGATAGAGAAAAACATTGGTAAGCTAGCTAGGACCTAGTGGGGAACCCATAGCAACATAAAGGATATTGTTAAAAAAAGTCTTTATTAGAGTTCAAGCATCAATTTTATGTCAGATTTAGAAAGTTCATTAAGAATAATGAATAACTTATTATGTAGTTTTGTGGTCTCATACAAACTTAAATATGAAGGATATGGGAATGTAGGTTTGACAAATTTAGTGATATCTCAGCAAGCAAGTAAGATGTTCCAGCCTCTTGATATCTGTAGTATGTTTTTCTAATTGGTTGAATGTTCTGGAACCCTTGTAAGAGATGAGAAAAGATCTTGTATATGAAACACCACAGTGTTACCAAGTTATACCCCTGTTGTTACCAAGTTATAATCTTCATGGATTTAAGTGTTTCAGATCATTCTTTATGGATTTTGTGTTATGTTTCAGCTTATAATCTTCATGGCTTTAAGTGTTATTTAGTGCTTCAGATCACATTCTTTATGGATTTTGTGTTATGTTTCAGCTTATAATCTTCATGGCTTTAAGTGTTATTTAGTGTTTCAGATCACATTCTTTATGGATTTTGTGTTATGTTTCAGCTTATAATCTTCATGGCTTTGGCAAAGGGTAAATCCAGGATCAAAACTGGTCCAGTAACTTTACATACTGAAACTGCAATCCACGTGGTCCAGTTGTTAACAGAAGTAAGTTGTTGTTCAGTGAGAGTTATCAAATCACTAGTTAATGACAAAAGTAGGAGATAGTGATGTACTGTAGATATTGGTGTTTGTAGATTAGTTGATAGTTAATATGTACAGTTAGTTGATTGTAAGAAACATCAGTACTTGTACAGTTATGGTCAGGGCATCGTTTACTGCATGTGACACAAAGGTTTAGTGTTTTGTATCCAAAATTTATTAAACTACTTTATGTTGTGCCAATTAGAACAGAAAACCTTAGATAATAATAATAAATATTTTAATTGCATATAAATTCTTAGTTCTACACGCTATTTAAAAGAATCTCTAACATGACCACCTGGCTATGTTGTTCCAGGTTGTCGAGGCTCTAAACTCATAATCCAAGGGTATTGGGTTCAAATCCCTGTCACCCCAAACATGCTTGCATTTTCAGCCATGGGGCATTATAATGTACGATCAATCCCACTATTTTTTGGTAAAAGGGTAGCCCAAGAGTTGTCATTGGGTGGTGATGACTAGTTGCCTTCCCTTTAGTCTTACACTACTAAATTAGGGACGGCTAGCACAAATAGCCTTCGAGTAGTTTTGCACAAAATTCAAAACAAACAATATTTTAACCTTTACAAATTACAAAATTAAGTGTAGGTTACTCACTGGATATATCTATATGTATGTATCTATATATGTAAAATAGTATTTGCTCAGGAAAACCATAATTTATAATACGTCTTTCAATTTAGTTTGGTTACAGAGCTATCACAGAAAATCAGACCCTTACTGTTACATCGTCCCTCTCAGGATGTGTTAATAATTCTCTCCTATGTTTAAATATGTATTAACTATAAGCAACAGACAGCCAAAGTTTTAATTTATCAAATGACCTATAGTATGTCATTGCTTTCTGAACAGACCCAACAGTTTCACTTGGAGTGTGACCTTTATTCCCATCTTAAAAATTAATGAGTTGTTTCAGGACATGTGTGACACTCTTGTTGCATAATTAGAAGCCAGAAACAGTGAATGTTGTGGAAGTTGTCTCTTCTTTCCATGTTATTAGTCAATGTTCTTTGTACTATTGTTTAATTTAATAAAATATTTATTGCAGTAGTAACATTAGTATAAAAAAAAGTTGAGTGTTACTGACACCTGACAGCAAAAATAAAATTGGCCAGGTGAGTACTTTATTTGTTGTTTTACATGGACATTATTTAATTATTATTATAAACTAAAATGTAAAGACCAGAAACTTTTTATGTTAAGTAAGGTAAATAATAATGTTAAAATAGTTTCACAAGGTATGCCTCACATGCATGTTTTAAGTAAACCCTGTCTTGTGTAACAACTTGGTCGGGCAACATAGGTGCAAGTTTAACAAGTAATTTCAAATTTTATGGTAGAAATATCAGTTTAGAAATGTTACAAAGGGCAATAAAGCAGTTAAATATAAACAGATGTATACTGTTGTGATGTATGATCTGTTTAAAATAAACAAGTATTGTTTCATGTTACATCTGAAGACATTATAGAAAGGAAAAAGAGGGTAATTTATATTTTTTTGGGTGGTCATGAGGGATAAAATACAAAGTTTTTCTGAAACAAAAAGTTAATATTTATTTAAGAGATTTTTGAAATTATGCAAACAAAATATTCTTAATCTTAAATTTACTTTCCACTTTGACCAGTCATCACTGACACCATATATTTAAATAAAGTTTCAGGAAAAATATTTAATTAAAAATTGTGATTTTTGGTCTCCAAAATATTTTACACTTTACTGAAAGTGAGTTTTCCAAATTTCACGAAGATACGATAAGTGCTTCTATAATTATAGTATCGATGCCACCATGATACATAGTGGTTACTACAAGGTTCTGTAAAACATGGCTGTCTATCCTTATAGAGTTAATACATACAACGAACTGTAAGAGATATCACTTATCATACAGTTATGGCCTGTTATATGTGTAGTTAGGCAGTTAATACATACTGTAATAGATGTCGATACTTACATGTTAATGACATTAAAGTGTAAGACTCTTCCCACCATAGCTGCCTGAGTATATGTTTTATTGAAAGTTCAGTATTGGTATTTCATGGACTAATGTTGTAACAGTATTTGTGAATACAAGTTCATAGTATTAATTTATGAATATCTTATCAAAGCTACTTACATAGATTGGAGCTAATAATTATTGGTAATTAAATATATTGTTTTTGCTTATAAGGATTAGAAAGCATTGTATCATCAGTTGGACACTTTTGCTGTTAACATTATTTTTGGCCATAATCCCAACATCTGTCTTGTTTTGGTCAGTTAGTAAACTAAGGCTATTCTTCAACTCATGTACTCAGTTTTTAATGCAAAATAATGTTTGAAAACATCAAAGATTTAATGGCAATGAACTTAAATATATTCAGCATCAATGATGTTAATAAAAGTGGTTTTAAAATAGAATATACCTAACCTACTGCTTAGGCCTAATTTGTTTTTATTTTTTGTTGTAGGTTATGATTTGATTCCGTAACAATAAATTAAAATTAACATAAAGTTAAGTTTCTTCATTATAAGTACTATCTTAAAAGTGCAAGTCACATGTAATTTTATGTATTGTGTAAAATATTCTCTCTTCATTCTTACAAGGCCAAGTTCAATGTAGTCAAAGATGAAGACCACAAGTCCTGTATCATTGAATGTCAAGGTGTTGGTCTACAACAAAGCAGTGAGTGACAAGATATTGAATGTTATTTCTTTTATCTTCTAATAAAAACCAAAAAATTACAATAAACTGTTTTCATGCCAGGTTGGTTCCCCTATCCTCCCTTTTCAATGTTTTGTGAAAAATAAAAACTTCCAAGGAGGAAGAAGTACATGATTCTACAGGTTATTCTCATGAACTTTGTTTTGTAAATGTAAGAGATATTTATGGAAATAAAACATTGTTTGAAGGCTTAATTTAATAAGAAAACTTTTCAGTATTTTTTGTTATAATGTAAGCGTATTTTGTCTGGAACTGTTTGAAGGTGAAATATAGTTTGTTTTTTTAATAGAAATCTTAAACATTGATTTGTTATTGTAACAATATTAACTTCTGATCACAGTAACCTGTGTACCTAAACATTGATTTGTTATGGTAACAATATTAACTTCTGATCACAGACACTTGTGTACCTAAACATTGATTTGTTATGGTAACAATATTAACTTCTGATCACAGTAACCTGTGTACCTAAACACTGATTTGTTATGGTAACAATATTAACTTCTGATCACACTTGTGTACTTAAACATTGATTTGTTATGGTAACAATATTAACTTCTGATCACAGTAACCTGTGTACCTAAACATTGATTTGTTATGGTAACAATATTAACTTCTGATCACAGTAACCTGTGTACCTAAAGATTGATTTGTTATGGTAAGAATATTTACTTCTGATCACAGTAACCTGTGTACCTAAACATTGATTTGTTATGGTAACAATATTAACTTCTGATCACAGACACTTGTGTACCTAAACATTGATTTGTTATTGCAACAATATTAACTTCTGATCACAGTCACTTGTGTACCTAAACATTGATTTGTTATTGCAACAATATTAACCTCTGATCACAGTCACTTGTGTACCTAAACATTGATCTGTTATTGCAACAATATTAACTTCTGATCACAGTCACTTGTGTACCTAAACATTGATTTGTTATTGCAACAATATTAACTTCTGATCACAGACACTTGTGTACCTAAACATTGATTTGTTATTGCAACAATATTAACCTCTGATCACAGTCACTTGTGTACCTAAACATTGATCTGTTATTGCAACAATATTAACTTCTGATCACAGTCACTTGTGTACCTAAACATTGATTTGTTATTGCAACAATATTAACTTCTGATCACAGTCACTTGTGTACCTAAACATTGATTTGTTATTGCAACAATATTAACTTCTGATCACAGTCACTTGTGTACCTAAACATTGATTTGTTATTGCAACAATATTAACTTCTGATCACAGTCACTTGTGTACCTAAACATTGATTTGTTATTGCAACAATATTAACTTCTGATCAGTCACTTGTGTACCTAAACATTGATTTGTTATTGTAACAATATTAACTTCTGATCAATCACTTGTGTACCTGAACATTGATTTGTTATTGTAACAATATTAACTTCTGATCACAGTCACTTGTGTACCTAAACATTGATTTGTTATTGTAACAATATTAACTTCTGATCACAGACACTTGTGTACCTAAACATTGATTTGTTATGGTAACAATATTAACTTCTGATCACAGACACTTGTGTACCTAAACATTGATTTGTTATGGTAACAATATTAACTTCTGATCAGTCACTTGTGTACTTAAACACTTATTTGTTATAGTAAGAATATTAACTTCTGATCACAGTCACTTATGTACTTGGGAGTGAAACTAAAAGTCAAATTAACAGTTAGTGTAGCTTGTAAACTGTACATTTCTATTCATAGAGATTAGGATTCATTATTTCTTTAACTGGGTGTTAATGGCATATTCAGCCTGGTAATATCTTGAGACATATCATGCTTCAACATACATTTTAGTGCCTCTATTATATGTAATAATAAACTTTATGCTAATATATAAAAAGAAATTAGATTATGAATTTTTGTCACACTTTCTTTCTGTATTAATGAGTAGTATCACAAAGTTCAAATATCTTTACTACACTAACTCAAAGGATAGGACATCAAACTATGCTTTATGGGGTTGTAACGTGTGGAGTGGTGTCCTTGGTGTTACAGGCTGTGGTGTGTTTACAGTGAATAATCCATCACACAAACACAACTGGAATGTGGTATTGATATTAAAGGTTGTGGTATTTTGGATATATTAATTTAGAGAACTAGTCATGGTAACAGTTTTTAACAAAGGAAAGAGTGATAAAACAAATTCATGATAAAAATAAGACAACTGTAACGGTTAATCAGTTAGGACTTTTTAACATAACTTATTAGAAGTGTTAGAGTAGAATATAGAAATCTACAAGAAACAAGCATGAGAGCTACGTGAACACTTACATACACATAGTGACATGTTATGTAGATTACCCTCTAGAAATCTACAAGAAACAAGCATGAGAGCTACGTGAACACTTACATACACATAGTGACATGTTATGTAGATTACCCTATAGAAATCTACAAGAAACAAGCATGAGAGCTACGTGAACACTTACATACACATAGTGACATGTTATGAAGATTACCCTCTAGAAATCTACAAGAAACAAGCATGAGAGCTACGTGAACACTTACATACACATAGTGACATGTTATGAAGATTACCCTCTAGAAATCTACAAGAAACAAGCATGAGAGCTACATGAACACTTACATACACATAGTGACATGTTATGAAGATTACCCTCTAGAAATCTACAAGAAACAAGCATGAGAACTACGTGAACACTTACATACACATGAGTGACATGTTATGAAGATTACCCTCTAGAAATCTACAAGAAACAAGCATGAGAGCTACGTGAACACTTACATACACATAGTGACATGTTATGTAGATTACCCTCTAGAAGTCTACAAGAAACAAGCATGAGAGCTACATGAACACTTACATACACATAGTGACATGTTATGAAGATTACAGATCTAGAAATCTACAAGAAACAAGCATGAGAGCTAAGTGAACACTTACATACACATAGTGACATGTTATGAAGATTACCCTCTAGAAATCTACAAGAAACAAGCATGAGAGCTACGTGAACACTTACATACACATAGTGACATGTTATGAAGATTACCCTCTAGAAATCTACAAGAAACAAGCATGAGAGCTACGTGAACACTTACATACACAGTGACATGTTATGAAGATTACCCTCTAGAAATCTACAAGAAACAAGCATGAGAGCTACGTGAACACTTACATACACATAGTGACATGTTATGAAGATTACCCTCTAGAAATCTACAAGAAACAAGCATGAGAGCTACGTGAACACTTACATACACATAGTGACATGTTATGTAGATTACCCTCTAGAAATCTACAAGAAACAAGCATGAGAGCTACATGAACACTTACATACACATAGTGACATGTTATGTAGATTACCCTCTAGAAATCTACAAGAAACAAGCATGAGAGCTACGTGAACACTTGCATACACATAGTGACATGTTATGAAGATTACCCTCTAGAAATCTACAAGAAACAAGCATGAGAGCTACGTGAACACTTACATACACATAGTGACATGTTATGAAGATTACCCTCTAGAAATCTACAAGAAACAAGCATGAGAACTACGTGAACACTTACATACACATAGTGACATGTTATGAAGATTACCCTCTAGAAATATACAAGAAACAAGCATGAGAGCTACGTGAACACTTACATACACATAGTGACATGTTATGAAGATTACCCTCTAGAAATCTACAAGAAACAAGCATGAGAGCTACATGAACACTTACATACACATAGTGACATGTTATGAAGATTACCCTCTAGAAATCTACAAGAAACAAGCATGAGAGCTACGTGAACACTTACATACACATAGTGACATGTTATGAAGATTACCCTCTAGAAATCTACAAGAAACAAGCATGAGAGCTACGTGAACACTTACATACACATAGTGACATGTTATGTAGATTACCCTCTAGAAGTCTACAAGAAACAAGCATGAGAGCTACATGAACACTTACATACACATAGTGACATGTTATGAAGATTACCGTCTAGAAATCTACAAGAAACAAGCATGAGAGCTACGTGAACACTTTCATACACATAGTGACATGTTATGAAGATTACCCTCTAGAAATCTACAAGAAACAAGCATGAGAGCTACGTGAACACTTACATACACAGTGACATGTTATGAAGATTACACTCTAGAAATCTACAAGAAACAAGCATGAGAGCTACGTGAACACTTACATACACAGTGACATGTTATGAAGATTACCCTCTAGAAATCTACAAGAAACAAGCATGAGAGCTACGTGAACACTTACATACACAGTGACATGTTATGAAGATTACCCTCTAGAAATCTACAAGAAACAAGCATGAGAGCTACGTGAACACTTACATACACATAGTGACATGTTATGAAGATTACCCTCTAGAAATCTACAAGAAACAAGCATGAGAGCTACGTGAACACTTACATACACATAGTGACATGTTATGTAGATTACCCTCTAGAAATCTACAAGAAACAAGCATGAGAGCTACATGAACACTTACATACACATAGTGACATGTTATGTAGATTACCCTCTAGAAATCTACAAGAAACAAGCATGAGAGCTACGTGAACACTTACATACACATAGTGACATGTTATGAAGATTACCCTATAGAAATCTACAAGAAACAAGCATGAGAGCTACGTGAACACTTACATACACATAGTGACATGTTATGAAGATTACCCTATAGAAATCCAAAGTTTAGAATTGCTTGAAGTGATGCTACTCTGATTTTAATATTTATGTTACCAAAATTCACAGTTCTTACAATAAACATATGCTTCCTTCTTGTTAACAATAAACTATTAATTATTTCAGTGCTTCCAAGAAAAGTTTTTTTTCCCACAATCTTACAAGTTCACAATAGATTACAGGAATGTTTTACATTTGAATGAAGCTAACAAGTGGCAAGATGTAGGTAGATTCAAGGTGTTTTCTGCAGGAAGTTTTTGAGGTGTGAAATTTTTATTAATATAGAAATCACTGAACCACGAGAACAGTAGAGCAATAAGTATATGGTGCAGCATACCATCTCCATTAAACCATGAGAACAGTAGAGCAACAAGTATATGGTGCAGCATACCATCTCCATTAAACCATGAGAACAGTAGAGTAATAAGTATATGGTGCAGCATACCGTCTCCATTGAACCACAAGAAAAGTAGAGCAACAAGTATATGGTGCATCATACCGTTTCCATTGAACCACAAGAAAAGTAGAGCAACAAGTATATGGTGCATCATACCGTCTCCATTGAACCACGAGAACAGTAGAGCAACAAGTATATGGTGCATCATACTGTCTCCATTGAACCACGAGAACAGTAGAGCAACAAGTATATGGTGCAGCATACCATCTCCATTAAACCATGAGAACAGTAGAGCAACAAGTATATGGTGCAGCATACCATCTCCATTAAACCATGAGAACAGTAGAGTAATAAGTATATGGTGCAGCATACCATCTCCATTAAACCACGAGAACTGTAGAGTAACAAGTATATGGTGCATCATACCGTCTCCATTGAACCACAAGAAAAGTAGAGCAACAAGTATATGGTGCATCATACCGTTTCCATTGAACCACGAGAACAGTAGAGCAACAAGTATATGGTGCATCATACCGTCTCCATTGAACCACGAGAACAGTAGAGCAACAAGTATATGGTGCATCATACTGTCTCCATTGAACCACGAGAACAGTAGAGCAACAAGTATATGGTGCATCATACTGTCTCCATTGAACCACGAGAACAGTAGAGCAACAAGTATATGGTGCATCATACTGTCTCCATTGAACCACGAGAACAGTAGAGCAACAAGTTTATGGTGCATCATACTGTCTCCATTGAACCACGAGAACAGTAGAGCAACAAGTATATGGTGCATCATACTGTCTCCATTGAACCACGAGAACAGTAGAGCAACAGGTGGTGCATCATACCGTCTCCATTGAACCACGAGAACAGTAGAGCAACAAGTATATGGTGCATCATACCATCTCCATTGAACCACGAGAACAGTAGAGCAACAAGTATATGGTGCATCATACCATCTCCATTGAACCACGAGAACAGTAGAGCAACAAGTATATGGTGCAGCATACCATCTCCATTGAACCACGAGAACAGTAGAGCAACAAGTATATGGTGCAGCATACCATCTCCATTGAACCACGAGAACAGTAGAGCAACAAGTATATGGTGCAGCATACCATCTCCATTGAACCACGAGAACAGTAGAGCAACAAGTATATGGTGCAGCATACCATCTCCATTGAACCACGAGAACAGTAGAGTAACAAGTATATGGTGCAGCATTCCTTCTCCATTGAACCACGAGAACAGTAGAGCAACAAGTATATGGTGCAGCATACCATCTCCATTGAACCACGAGAACAGTAGAGTAACAAGTATATGGTGCAGCATTCCTTCTCCATTGAACCACGAGAACAGTAGAGCAACAAGTGTATGGTGCATCATACCGTCTCCATTAAACTACGAGAACAGTAGAGCAACAAGTATATGGTGCAGCATACCTTCTCCATTGAACCACGAGAACAGTAGAGCAACAAGTACATGTGGAAAAGCATACCGTCTCCATTGAACCACGAGAACAGTAGAGCAACAAGTATATGGTGCAGCATACCATCTCCATTGAACCACGAGAATAGTAGAGCAACAAGTACATGTGGAAAAGCATACCGTCTCCATTGAACCACGAGAACAGTAGAGCAACAAGTATATGGTGCAGCATACCATCTCCATTGAACCACGAGAATAGTAGAGCAACAAGTATATGGTGCAGCATACCGTCTCCATTGAACCACGAGAACAGTAGAGTAACAAGTATATAGTGCAGCATTCCATCTCAATTCAACCTGTGTGTTTCTCCTTACAGGAAACATTTCTGAAATCTGCCAATGCAGTCACCTCTGAGCAGTTTTGTGATGGGTAGGTGTATAACAGGACCAGTTGAACAGATCTTTCCAGAGGTAATTGAAGCATAGAGTAATTTCTATATACCACACTACTACTACTACTACACAACAACAACGACCCCTTGGGGAATTGTGTAAGCTATATACTGGTGGGCACGTTCTGATGGGAGGTATGACATTCAAGTACAGTGTAAACAATACATGACTACACGTTCTGATGGGAGGGATAACGTACAATGTAAGCAATACATGACTACACGTTCTGATGGGAGGGATAACGTACAATGTAAGCAATACATGACTACACGTTCTGATGGGAGGGATAACGTACAATGTAAGCAATACATGACTACACGTTCTGATGGGAGAGATAACGTACAATGTAAACAATACATGACTACACGTTCTGATGGGAGAGATAACGTACAATGTAAACAATACATGACTACACGTTCTGATGGGAGGGATGACATACAGTGTAAACAATACATGACTACACGTTCTGATGGGAGGGATGACATACAGTGTAAACAATACATGACTACATGTTCTGATGGGAGGGATGACGTACAGTGTAAACAATACATGACTACATGTTCTGATGGGAGGGATGACGTACAGTGTAAACAATACATGAATACACTCTCTGATGGGAGGGATGACGTACAGTGTAAACAATACATGAATACACTTGGATGTAGCTTAATTGCACACAATAAACGGTCGGGTATCATCTGACCTCATCATGTCCAATACGATATGTGATTACAGAGGTATTTCAATGTGTGGTAACTACAAAATGTTGATTAGGATACGAGACTCTTCAAAGAACTGTTTTATTAAAGACCTGAGACACCTTTGGTATAGATCATAAACCCTTGACCTGTTATTTTCTATGACAGTTTATGTGCACGCAAAACTTCCAAGAAAACAGACTAGATGACTTAACCTCAAAATAAACACCATAACCATTTCTGCATTACTAGCCTCAACTGACAGCAGAGGTTGAGCATCCTTAAATGTAACATCACAACAAGTGAATTCTTATAGAAAACCTACACCTATATCACTGGTTTTGGTTTATATAACAAATTCCATATGCAGTTTTAGCTACATTACCTATTAATTGTATAATTCAATATTTTATCATAAACAACAATTATTAAAGAAAACAATAACATTGTAACATTAAAGATTCCGCATTAAATGATATTGTACAAAACATAAATGTATATATGTTTTTCATGTGGTATTTCAATACTGGAATACAGGATTTAAAACACCCTGATACTGCTAGGTATAGCAGTGATGACACATTTAATGTACAGACGTTTTGTTAGGATGACTAGAAAAGTTGTTTTTGTAATAACTGATGATAACTGACATTTAAATATGCAGTACACCTGTATTATATTATACCAGAGGTCCAATCAAACACACTATATGTGTTGATATACTAACAACCTTTTAAAATGTTTACTTGTCTGACTTAGTACTTCAGTATTATAGGAAAGGTTCTTAGAATGAATTATGTACATATACACGCTGAGCAGAAAGACAGACAACTCTGCTTTATATAAACATAGAGATGGATAACACACACCTGCAATGGTTCTATTGTCTGGAAATCTTTACATGTTCTACAGTAATTCCTCTACGATAAATCTAAAAATCGTTTCCATTTTTCCCCATCATGTACAGTTCTTTCACAAAACATCTTATTTACTTTTATACAAGTGAACTGTTTTCATTGAAAATAGACTACATTTTGTTATGCTTGAATGTTGATGACCACTGGCTATAATTTCTCTAGACCACATGTGAGGTGAGTGTCTTAGTGATAAAACCCACCACTAGTATATAAACTGTTGACAAGCTGCATGACATGTCAGTTCTGGATAGTATTTGTTACTAGTATATAAACTGTTGACAGGCTGCATGACATGTCAGTTCTGGATAGTATTTGTTACTAGTATATAAACTGTTGAGAAGCTGCATGACATGTCAGTTCTGGATAGTATTTGTTACTAGTATATAAACTGTTGACAAGCTGCATGACATGTCAGTTCTGGATAGTATTTGTTACTAGTATATAAACTGTTGACAGGCTGCATGACATGTCAGTTCTGGATAGTATTTGTTACTAGTATATAAACTATTGACAGGCTGCATGACATATCAGTTCTGGATAGTATTTGTTACTAGTATATAAACTGTTGACAGGCTGCATGACATGTCAGTTCTGGATAGTATTTGTTACTAGTATATAAACTGTTGACAGGCTGCATGACATGACAGTTCTGGATAGTATTTGTTACTAGTATATAAACTGTTGACAGGCTGTATGACATGTCAGTTCTGGATAGTATTTGTTACTAGTATATAAACTGTTGACAAGCTGCATGACATGTCAGTTCTGGATAGTATTTGTTACTAGTATATAAACTGTTGACAGGCTGCATGACATGTCAGTTCTGGATAGTATTTGTTTGTGTGTGCATTTTTACATGAACAGTTCTTCTTTTCAACAATATTTATTCATTGTTATGGTAGGAAGAGGTTGTGAAAATGACCCAAACATATTCTGTTATATTTGTGCTAAATTTATTGTAAAGAAACAAAGCAAAACATCACAGAATTAATCAAAAAAGCGTATTATGCATATTTTGGAATGAAACTAGTGGACCAGGACAAATCATGGGCTTCAAACAAAGTTTTGACTGTTTATAATGAAGATTAAAGGTAAGAAAAAAGTATTTGCCTATTGAAATTCCATCGTTTGTTGCAAGTCTAGAAGCCATGGAGATTACTGCTATTTTTCATCTTGTAGTGTGCAATGCTACAGTACTGTAAATAAAAGGTACCTGCACCTACTACATCAATCTGCTATAGAACCTGGTGCTCATGGATCTGATATACCTGTACCTACTACATCAATCTGCTATAGGACCTGGTGATCATGGACCTGATGTACCTGTACCTACTATATCAATCTACTATAAAACCTGGTGCAAATAGACCTGATGTACCTGCACCTACTATATCAATCTGCTATAAGATCTGGTGCTTATAGACCTAATGTACCTGTACCTACTACATCAATCTGATATAAAATCTGGTGCTTATGTACCTACCACATCAATCTGCTATAAAATCTGGTGCTTATGTACCTACTACATAAATATGTTATAAGATCAGATGTTCATGGATGTGATGACCTGTACCTACTCCATCAATCTACTATAAGACCTGGTGCTTATAGACCTGATGTACCTGCACTTACTTCAACAATATGATATAATACTTGGTGCAAAATGACCTGAAGTACTTGTACCTACTGTATATATTCCAACATAGACTTCCGATACAGTTTCATCAGACTCTGATGAAATTAATACAAATGTGTATTGTGATGGCATTACTGAATCAATACCAACGTTTATTGTGATGGTGTTACTGAATCAATACAAATACTAGAAGTTGTAATCTATGAAACAAGTGAGTGGTGATTGTAAATTGGTTCTTCCAAAAGAAATCTGTAAGGTGTTCTCCTTCACAATGGTAATACATATCTGTTCCTACTGCTCATTAGGATCTCATGAAGGGAACTCACAACGGTAATACATATCTGTTCCTACTGCTCATTAGGATCTCATGAAGGGAACTCACAACGGTAATACATATCTGTTCCTACTGCTCATTAGGATCTCATGAAGGGAACTCACAATGGTAATACATATCTGTTCCTACTGCTCATTAGGATCTCATGAAGGGAACTCACAATGGTAATACATATCTGTTCCTACTGCTCATTAGGATCTCATGAAGGGAACTCACAATGGTAATACATATCTGTTCCTACTGCTCATTAGGATCTCATGAAGGGAACTCACAATGGTAATACATATCTGTTCCTACTGCTCATTAGGATCTCATGAAGGGAACATACAATGGTAATACATATCTGTTCCTACTGCTCATTAGGATCTCATGAAGGGAACATACAATGGTAATACATATCTGTTCCTACTGCTCATTAGGATCTCCTGAAGGGAACATACAATGGTAATACATATCTGTTCCTACTGCTCATTAGGATCTCCTGAAGGGAACATACAATGGTAATACATATCTGTTCCTACTGCTCATTAGGATCTCCTGAAGGGAACATACAATGGTAATACATATCTGTTCCTACTGCTCATTAGGATCTCCTGAAGGGAACATACAATGGTAATACATATCTGTTCCTACTGCTCATTAGGATCTCCTGAAGGGAACATACAATGGTAATACATATCTGTTCCTACTGCTCATTAGGATCTCCTGAAGGGAACATACAATGGTAATACATATCTGTTCCTACTGCTCATAAGGATCTCCTGAAGGGAACATACAATGGTGATACATCTCTGTTCCTACTGCTCATTAGGATCTCCTGAAGGGAACATACAATGGTGATACATCTCTGTTCCTACTGCTCATTAGGATCTCCTGAAGGGAACATACAATGGTAATACATATCTGTTCCTACTGCTCATTAGGATCTCCTGAAGGGAACATACAATGGTAATACATATCTATTCTTACTGCTCATTAGGATCTCATGAAGGGAACTCACAATGGTAATACATATCTGTTCCTACTGCTCATTAGGATCTCATGAAGGGAACTCACAGTGGTAATACATATCTGTTCCTACTGCTCATTAGGTTCTCATGAAGGAACTCACAGTGGTAATACATATCTGTTCCTACTGCTCATTAGGATCTCATGAAGGGAACTCACAATGGTAATACATACCTGTTCCTTCTGCTCATTAGGATCTCATGAAGGGAACTCACAATGGTAATACGTATCTGTTCCTACTGCTCATTAGGATCTCATGAAGGGAACATACAATGGTAATACATATCTGTTCCTACTGCTCATTAGGATCTCCTGAAGGGAACATACAATGGTAATACATATCTGTTCCTACTGCTCATTAGGATCTCCTGAAGGGAACATACAATGGTAATACATATCTGTTCCTACTGCTCATTAGGATCTCCTGAAGGGAACATGCAATGGTAATACATATCTGTTCCTACTGCTCATTAGGATCTCCTGAAGGGAACATGCAATGGTAATACATATCTGTTCCTACTGCTCATTAGGATCTCCTGAAGGGAACATACAATGGTGATACATATCTGTTCCTACTGCTCATTAGGATCTCCTGAAGGGAACATACAATGGTGATACATATCTGTTCCTACTGCTCATTAGGATCTCATGAAGGGAACTCACAATGGTAATACATATCTGTTCCTACTGCTCATTAGGATCTCCTGAAGGGAACTCACAATGGTAATACATATCTGTTCCTACTGCTCATTAGGATCTCATGAAGGGAACATACAATGATAATACATATCTGTTCCTACTGCCCATTAGGATCTCCTGAAGGGAACTCACAATGGTAATACATATCTGTTCCTACTGCTCATTAGGATCTCATGAAGGGAACATACAAGAATCTAGAACTTTTTAATAAAGTGAAATTTAAAGAACATTGTTGGCTACTTTGTGGAGACTAAAGTCCTTTGTATGTTAATTAAGTTAACAATCTGGTTATACACACTTTCCATGTTTTTGTGTGAATAGACCACCAGAACACTAAATCAACACTAGATAAGAAGCAGTGGCCATGCAAAGTCAGCCTGATTTGAGGATCAAACGACATTGAATTTGAGAGTTTGGTTGACACAAAGAAAGGCATATTACTTCCACTTCACATAAAACAGTTTGTTGAGGCCTTAGACAAAGATGGCAACTGTTTCAAGTATCTGTGAGTAATGTCTAGCTCTTTCAGAAGTGAAGCTTAAGAGATTTTTGTTGGGCATCATATTGGTAAAATTGACTTTGGATGAACAGTTCAAAAGGACAGGTTGAGAAAGAAGCATGTTATTGTCTTTAAAGATGTTATTGTTAGAAAACAACAAGGACCCAAATTATGATAATATTGTGAATAACATTCTTGATAAGTTTAGAGTTTGGTCATAATATGAGCTTCAAGGTTAATTTCTTGGACTCGCACATTGACTATTTCAGTGACATCAGTGAAGAACAAGGGGAAAGGTTTTATAAGACATCAGGAAGTGAAGAAGAGGTATTATAATGAAGGTGGAACATCAGCACGATGACAAGTTATTATAATGAAGGTGAAACATCAGCACGATGACAAGTTATTATAATGAAGGTGAAACATCAGCACGATGACAAGTTATTATAATGAAGGTGAAACATCAGCACGATGACAAGTTATTATAATGAAGGTGGAACATCAGCACGATGACAAGTTATTATAATGAAGGTGGAACATCAGCACGATGACAAGTTATTATAATGAAGGTGAAACATCAGCACGATGACAAGTTATTATAATGAAGGTGGAACATCAGCCCGATGACAAGTTATTATAATGAAGGTGGAACATCAGCCCGATGACAAGTTATTATAATGAAGGTGGAACATCAGCACGATGACAAGTTATTATAATGAAGGTGGAACATCAGCCCGATGACAAGTTATTATAATGAAGGTGGAACATCAGCACGATGACAAGTTATTATAATGAAGGTGGAACATCAGCACGATGACAAGTTATTATAATGAAGGTGAAACATCAGCACGATGACAAGTTATTATAATGAAGGTGGAACATCAGCACGATGACAAGTTATTATAATGAAGGTGGAACATCAGCACGATGACAAGTTACTGCTGGTCATTGAAACGAGATGGTCCAGAGACAATACACAAAAGAAAGATGACAACATGTAGTTTTGAAACTAAAAGTTGTAGACTTCACGAAAAAAAGCACAAAAAATGTGAATAAATATTTGTTAGACATTAATGTTCTTCAGTTTGTTTCTTAACAAATGTAATTATAAATAAATGTTAATTGTGGTAAACAAAATAATAATTTGATCCATATACGTTTTTCTTCACTATTTGTAAAAAAATTAATATTATTTATGAAATCTGTATAACTTAATTATGGAAAGTTTATTATGACAACTAAAACAACTTTTATGAAGTTTAGATTTGCAGGTCTTGGGATCTTCATATAATTACACTCAGCACAGAATTAAGTCAAATTATAAATATAAATAACAATATTGTTTTTACCTGTAAAGATAATGTGGTCTGTTAGTTGTGATGATTGAAATTGGCACATCAAACCCATTCCTGTTTTTAAGCCACAAACAATTAACTGTTAGTAAAGAAATCTTGCAAGTTCAGAAAATAATTACCACAATTTTAATGTATAACAAAACTATGTTAACATTTTTCAAATGTGAAAATAATTTTCGGTACATACTCAAAGTTATTACCTCACATTACTGCCATGAAGATGTCTGTGCATGCCACTATAACATAATCATTCTCGACCAAAAGAAAAGTAATACATCTTCCATCACATGGTAATTCCCATGACCACCAGCAAAGGCTCATTTATGATGAGACAAAATAAATACATCAGAATTGGGATGTTGTGCTGAATGTCATGTAACTATCTGTAATTCATTTTCAGTTAAGGAAAAGGCTAGCTTTAGGAATGTTTATTTACCTTGCTGCACAACCAAAAAAACTAGAATTTCAAATTAAAGGTGGACATGGGTCCCTTTCTGAAAACATTGCATGAGAAAGGGAAAACTCGTGAGGCATTTCATCTATTAGAAGAGAGGTTAGTGGTACATCAATTGGTGGGGGAGAACTGTTCACCACAGTGAATGTTGTTGGTGCTAAAGTATTGTACAGGTGCTCAACCAATAATTTTCATCAGCTAAGCAGGATAAGGTGATAGAAGAACATCTTGCTGGCTTAACTACTGGAAATGTTTTATTCATAATGAAGTTTGGTAGCCTATATTACACTTTCAGGTTACACCCAAGTGTCACTTCCCATCAAGGTGTGGGTACACCCCGTTTCACACCAGTGAGATTACACCAATTCAGTGCAGAATTCTTCATGCTGACTTCTTCAGCATTTTGGACTGAGAAAATAAGGATCCTCAACTACAATAAAACACCAGAGAATCAAACAGGAACTTTCTCAACATGAGGTCTTAAACTAATAGACTAAGGACAGCAAGCACAAGCCAGGTGAGAAGGCAGGATTACCTGAGGCTGTCATTTTCTCTTGTGAAGTGCTGCCTGGAAGAAAACAAAATGTATACACATACACTGCCAAAACGGTCATGCAGAAATCCCTACTGAGTAGTGTGGTAGGAGCAAGGACAGATGGGGATTGACACTTTCTATACTTCCCCTCCCCTTAAAAGTAGAAATACTTACTCCATGTGAGGCACCACCAGCCATTTGATGTGTAGCACTGTCTCTGGTTTGTAGCACTGCTGGATCCTACATACACATAGGATCTTTATAAAAGAAGCAACAACAACAATAATACTAGAGAATGTAAGTAATTGGATACAAATTGCCCACGTTCCTACAAGATCTCATTCAGATGTCAATGACAGGAGGCAAAAGAAGCCACTAATGTGACATTACCTAATAAAGTTCAGGGCTATATGAGAAGAGTTGGATAACATGAAGCTACCTTAAGAAGACACAGAAGATATGTACTGGAGAGATCAAATAAAGAAGGAAGAGAAACTGGAGAAAAACAACTGATCACCAAGGCAGCTCGTACTTTGGGGAGAAAGGAGTGGTCTGACAGTAAAAACAACTTATGTCTGTGATAAAGTGAGAATTACCTTACAATAAAACAAATTTACTGAAACACAAGATGTTAGAGATAATTCAGTGGGAAGGATGTGGTTCAAGTGAGAAAGTCAGTCCAACACCAGATTCAAAGCTCTCAGATCATGACAGGCATATAAACAGATGTAGTGGTTGTGGGCCCCAAAAAAAGGAAATTGATAGCTAGAAAGCAGTGGAGTTGTCCAAATTGATCAACACAAGATGACCAGGTAGATGAGGCTGAAAATGATGGCAAGTTAAATAAGTAGCCAACAGTTCTAAAACATTGATGTGAAAGGACTGCATCTCAGGAGATCATACCTTACAAGGGGCATAGTTGTCAAGAACTCTCCCATCCCACCTTAAAAGAGGCATTAGTGAACAAATGCAAGTCCAGTTGAGAGGTAGTAAGAGGATGCCAAGTGTTGTGTGGGAACAGCAAGCCAACCTGACAGTGAAGAACTGGAGGAAGAGATAATATGGAATATCTGTACATATTGAATTGATCAACCAGGTTCCACATATGGACAAATGTGAGAAGAACAAGGGAAATTAGTAATGTGAGTGTCTCCAAAAGTGATGGAACTTTTTGTGCAATAAGAGTAGGAGTTATTACAACTTTAGTAACCAGAAGCTTTATCTCACAAAGACCTAAAAAGAGATATCGGAGCCTACCTTACACAAAAGATGAAAAACGACTCCCAGATGAACCAGATACTGAGAATATGTAAAGACAGACTTGGGGGAAATTGAAAGACAAGCCAAAAAAAAGATATCTTCTAAAGGAAGATGGAGGTCACCACCATGCAAGCTCTTTGTAACAGAGCAAAAAGAAACCAGTTATCCATATATGAGTGTAAATGGATACCTAAGAAATGCATCTGTCATAAGAATTCTCTCAATACCTGACTGAAACATGCAGGACAATCAATGGTTTACAGGAAGGGAAGAGCCTAGAACTAAAAAAAAATTGAACTGTCATGGACAAACTGGAGAAAGATTCAAACAAACAGATAAATTGGGATATTCAGAAAATATATGAAACATCCACTTTAGTGATCCACAACTCACCTCATGTTGTGAAAACCATCTTTAATCAAGGAACAAGAAGAAATTGGTTGAAGGATCAGAGATCTCTGACCCAGCTTCAAGTTTCACTCTTCTTGAGAATAATGAAAGTAAAAACTCTGAAAATGGTTGATTACCTATTGAGTAAAGGTTCATATTCTGTGTAGAATACATAGCATCTTTTTTATGTGCCACACAGATGCATGGGATCTGGAAAGGGAGGAGATTGAGTGCAAAAAATCAGGGACATTCATAAGAAAACACCTTGTGACACAATGGTTGTCTGGAAAGAGAGTCTACAGGTTCACAAACAAGGAATGTCCATGAGAAAACATGTTGTGATACAATGGTTGTCTGAGAAGGGAGTCTCCAGGTTCACAAACAAGGAATGTTTATGAGAAAACACCTTGTGACACAATGATTGTCTGGGAAGGAAGTATACAGGTTCACAAACAAGGAGATTTAAGCTCACACTGGACCAAAGCTGAGAGTGAACTCAAAAAGCAAGTCATTTCTGTGATCCACAACAGCCGGCCTTCTGATAAGGATGAGAAATAGAATGGTGCAACTCTGTGATACTCTTGAAGGCAAAAAACATTGTTTGGGTTCCCTGAATTAAGAAAGTTTACGAGTGAAAGCAATCAGAGGAGAGTGTTGATTGGTAACCTCAGTTCAAGTTTCTAAAGACCTCATCATGAAGTATCTAGGCAGAGGTTCCAATGTAATATTTAGGCAGGTGAACACCCAAAACTAAAGCATTTCCCATTTATTACTGGAACTATCCAGAAAGAAGTTTAATACAAGTCATATCTCAGCCATGGTCGGCAGACTTCGGGGTTTTGTAACGTTCATTTTCCCAGGCAATACAATCAGGAAGACCAAAACGTTTCAAAGGGGAAACAAAACTCGGACCAGGCCGTCTATCATGCCCACCCATGATGACTTTAATTCCACCAACGTCATACAGTCATACACCACCGCATCCAACAAGAAAAATCTTCAACCAATTATGCTGGCCCTCCAGTCAACTGTACGACACTTAAACCAGTCACTCGCTCCTTCCTCCAAAGCCCTTCTTACAGCGATGACGTAGACATATCTAAGCTTGCCACAGACCAACAGCCTCTCTTCAGTAAACCTTATGAGTTCCACCGCACCAGTCGACTATCCCATGGCAATCCTATCCTATGTCAATATCATTCATGACTTTCTTTCCTTTTTATGTTAACATGATACAAAACATTTTCATTCTGTTCATTATTTCAACACTCGTCAGGTAGTCCTTTCAGCACATAATCAGCGAATGTGGATCTTCTCGGACACTGCCACTTCCACCACACCTGCCCCTAATGGTACAGCGTTATGTCTTTGGACTTGCAAAGCTAAAAACCGGGTTTAGATACTCGTAGTGGGCAGAGCACAGATAACCCATTGTGTAGCTTTGTGCCTAATTCAAAACAACAACAATCCACTACATCTAAATCTTGGCATTAGATAACCCATTGTGTAGCTTTGTGCCTAATTCAAAACAACAACAATCCATTACATCTAAATCTTGGCATTAGATAACCCATTGTGTAACTTTGTGCCTAATTCAAAACAACAACAATCCACTACATCTAAATCTTGGCATTAGATAACCCATTGTGTAGCTTTGTGCCTAATTCAAAACAACAACAATCCATTACATCTAAATCTTGGCATTAGATAACCCATTGTGTCGCTTTGTGCCTAATTCAAAACAACAACAATCCACTACATCTAAATCTTGGCATTAGATAACCCATTGTGTAGCTTTGTGCCTAATTCAAAACAACAACAATCCCCTACATCTAAATCTTGGCATTAGATAACCCATTGTGTAGCTTTGTGCCTAATTCAAAACAACAACAATCCACTACATCTAAATCTTGGCATTAGATAACCCATTGTGTAGCTTTGTGCCTAATTCAAAACAACAACAATCCACTACATCTAAATCTTGGCATTAGATAACCCATTGTGTAGCTTTGTGCCTAATTCAAAACAACAACAATCCATTGCATCTAAATCTGGCATTAGATAACCCATCGTGTGGCTTTATGCCTAATTCAAAACAACAACAATCCACTACATCTAAATCTTGGCATTAGATAACCCATTGTGTAGCTTTGTGCCTAATTCAAAACAACAACAATCCACTACATCTAAATCTTAGCATTAGATAACCCATTGTGTAGCTTTGTGCCTAATTCAAAACAACAACAATCCATTGCATCTAAATCTGGCATTAGATAACCCATCGTGTAGCTTTATGCCTAATTCAAAACAACAACAATCCACTACATCTAAATCTTGGCATTAGATAACCCATTGTGTAGCTTTGTGCCTAATTCAAAACAACAACAATCCACTACATCTAAATCTGGCATTAGATAACCCATTGTGTAGCTTTGTGCCTAATTTAAAACAACAACAAACACCACACCAACATTATTTATAAAATACAATGTGATAACTGCCACGACTTCTATATTGGAGAAATAAGTAGAAAAATGGAAACCAGATTCAAAGAACATAAAAAGTCACCTTCACACGTTTTCGAACACTGCAAGTCAAATAAACACAACATAACCATAGAAAACACTCAAATACTAAATAAAGAAACAAACATAAACAAACGCAAAATTAAAGAAGCCTTACATGTACAACAACTTAAATCCAAAATAAACCAATACAAAGGAACACCTTTATACCTATATTAATAAATATAATCAAACATCTAAGCACGCCCTCTACATTCCTACACTCAATTACACAACCGCCTTCAAACATGTGGTCATGTACCGGTCAGTAACCTTTTCTTTCTTTGTGAACCTGACGATGACCGAAGAAGGTCGAAACGTTGTTCGCTCCTCTATTAGTGCCTTCTCTACTCATACCAACCGTTTTTAAATATATAATTTTCTCTACAAGTGGGTTTTCTCGTCATTACGGCTGTATGCTTGATTTTATGTATCTGTTAGCAATGGGTGTGGCTGAAATAGCCGAACCCACTAATTAAAAGGGGTGTCCACATACTTTTGGCCATGTAATGTATATATATAGATATGTGTGTGTGGCTTAGCTTCTTTTGAATTTCGTGCAAAGTTACTCGAGGGCTATCTGTGTTAGCTGTCCCTAATTTAGCAGTGTAAGACAAGAGGGAAGGCAGCTAGTCATCACCACCCACCACCAACTCTTGGACTACTTTTTTACCCACAAATAGTGGGATTGACCGTCACATTATAATGCTCCCACTGCAGGTGAGCATGTTTGGTGTGACGGGGGTTCGAACTCCCGACCCATGGATTACGACTCGAACGCCTTATCCCACCTGGCCATGCCGGCCCAGGCTAGATCTGAAGGGGACGTGAAAAATGACAAAATATTCGAAGAAGTAGAAAATAATTTACTGAAGTAACGTTTATAACAATGTTTTCAACCTGCTTAAAATAGTGTAATGGTCACTGTGTTGAAACCTAGGTTAAATCAGGAACGAAAGTCGTGTAAGGTCAACATGGTTTACACGAAACTACATAGAGGTCATTACTTAGGTGAACAAAAACATTAACACTGTGCGTATATTTCGCTGTAAGAATTCAGCCAATGAGAAGACGGATGAATACCACATATGTGAAATCTTACAATTATAGTACCAGAAAGAAGGTGTCAGTATTATGTGTATGTGCAGTAATGCACAGATCGTTTATGTACTAGAGCAAAACGGTGTAGTACATAACGGAAGTTTAATTTTCACTTTTCATTATCACCACCAGGCGTCCTGTGAAAACACCATTCATAACAAGAGAGAAAAAGACTAATTTTTAATAAAGAAATATGCGATTGAAAAGTGACTTAGTTCTGATTGTGATGTCTAGAGAGAATGTTAATAAATATTACCAGAGATAAAGAAACTGAAAACATTGTACTGTAGTTGGTACAATTCTGATACGAAGATAAGAGTAATACATCACAAAACTGGTTCTTTTTAAATTTTAATGGATGAGAAAAATATTATCTAAATAAACCAGGATTATAATTAAATTAATAAATCATTGGTCACTGAAGGAACTGGTATGAATTGGTGGTGCAGCGGTAAGTCTACGGATTTACGACGCTAAAATCAGGGGCTCGATTCCCCTCGGTGGACTCAGCAGATAGCTCGATGTGGCTTTGCTATGAGAAAACACACACTCCCAACAAGTAACGCAATACTAGTGTTAAGAAAAGACAGCTCAGCACAATCGGATATTTGTTCCATGTTTTTCTCCTTAATGTGGAACCAATTTAAGTTATGTTTATAAGGGAGTTAAGAAATTAGAAAAAAAAAAATAATTGAAAGATGTAAGTCTACAGAATACTCCAGCGGGAAGTGCGTTGAACCATTCAGCTACGACCTTGTTTCTGAACTGAGTGATAGGAGGTCAGAGTTCATGACACTTAAAACATGGTTAATACCTAAACTTTACTGGAGAGTTCTTCAACTCTTTCAAGTTATTTATAGTTTTGTTTACTCAGCCATTAGTCAGTATAGAGACATATGTGTTATAAATATACACACCCTGGGTGAAACCTTGCACATGTTTCTACCAGCCAGGAGAAAGCGACGTTAACGCACGTTATCACATTGCATGAGTTTCATAAGAACAAAACCGTTTATAATATCGAAAACCAGCTACGAACTGTGCTTACTTGTTTGTAAGAAATCTACAGACATTCCTCTTTTGCTCTCTGTCTGTAAATAAACACTATTAAACAAAAAATATATTTTTTGGAGTAAAATACAAACGAACAATGAACAGTGATGTATGTTTCGTTAATAATACGAGTGTTACACGCACCCAGTTTACATATGTAACACCTAAACGAAAAATAGAGTGAGCACAGATCTTCGTAACTTTCACAAAGTCGGTAACACAAGCATTAAAGTTGTATTAATATGAGCTTCATATCTTACTGTACGTCCTCAGTACGGAAACTGTTGTATTAACGTGAGCTTCATATCTTACTGTACGTCCTAAGTACGGAAACTGTTGTATTAATATGAGCTTCATATCGTACTGTACGTCCTCAGTACGGAAACTGTTGTATTAATATGAACTTCATATCATACTGTACGTCCTAAGTACGGAAACTGTTGTATTAATATGAACTTCATATCGTACTGTACGTCCTCAGTACGAAAACTGTTGTATTAATATGAGCTTCATATCGTACTGTACGTCCTCAGTACGGAAACTGTTGTATTAATATGAACTTCATATCGTACTGTACGCCCCAAGTACGGAAACTGTGTATTAATATGAACTTCATATCGTACTGTACGTCCTCAGTACGGAAACTGTTGTATTAATATGAACTTCATATCATACTGTACGTCCTCAGTACGGAAACTGTTGTATTAACGTGAGCTTCATATCGTACTGTACGTCCTAAGTACGGAAACTGTTGTATTAATATGAACTTCATATCGTACTGTAGTTCTAAGTACGGAAATTGCTGTATTAATATGAGCTTCATATCGTACTGTAGTTCCAAGTACGGAAACTGTTGTATTAATATGAACTTCATATCGTACTGTACGTCCTCAGTACGGAAACTGTTGTATTAATATGAGCTTCATATCGTACTGTACGTCCTCAGTACGGAAACTGTTGTATTAATATGAACTTCATATCGTACTGTACGTACTAAGTACGGAAACTGTTGTATTAATATGAGCTTCATATCGTACTGTAGTCTTAAGTACGGAAACTGTTGTATTAATATGAGCTTCATATCGTACTGTATGTCCTAAGTACAGAAACTGTTGTATTAATATGAACTTCATATCATACTGTACGTCCTCAGTACGGAAACTGTTGTATTAATATGAGCTTCATATGGTACTGTAGTCCTAAGTACGGAAACTGTTGTATTAATATGAGCTTCATATCGTACTGTACGTCTTAAGTACGGAAACTGTTGTATTAATATGAGCTTCATATCGTACTGTACGTCCTCAACGGAAAGTTGTATTAATATGAGCTTCATATCGTACTGTAGTACTCAGTACGGAAACTGTTGTATTAGTATGAGCTTCATATCGTACTGTACGTCCTCAGTACGGAAACTGTTGTATTAATATGAGCTTTATATCATACTGTACGTCCTAAGTACGGAAACTGTTGTATTAATATGAGCTTCATATCATACTGTACGTCCTAAGTACGGAAACTGTTGTATTAATATGAGCTTCATATCGTACTGTACGCCCTAAGTACGGAAACTGTTGTATTAATATGAGTTTCATATCGTACTGTACGTCATCAGTACGGAAACTGTTGTATTAATATGAGCTTCATATCGTACTGTACGTCCTCAGTACGGAAACTGTTGTATTAATATGAGCTTTATATCATACTGTACGTCCTAAGTACGGAAACTGTTGTATTAATATGAGCTTCATATCATACTGTACGTCCTAAGTACGGAAACTGTTGTATTAATATGAGCTTCATATCGTACTGTACGCCCTAAGTACGGAAACTGTTGTATTAATATGAGTTTCATATCGTACTGTACGTCATCAGTACGGAAACTGTTGTATTAATATGAGCTTCATATCGTACTGTACGTTCTCAGTACGGAAACTGTTGTATTAATATGAACTTCATGTCGTACTGTAGTTTTAAGTACGGAAACTGTTGTATTAATATGAACTTCATATCATACTGTACGTCCTAAGTACGGAAACTGTTGTATTAATATGAGCTTCATATCGTACTGTACGTCTTAAGTACGGAAACTGTTGTATTAATATGAACTTCATATCGTACTGTACGTCCTAAGTACGGAAACTGTTGTATTAATATGAACTTTTGATCATATCCGGCCACCTACTTGGATTAAAAATAGAAAATAAACATGTAATATACACAACTAATTAAAATACTTTCTTATGTTCTTATTTACAAAGATTATAATGTGTTGCTTCATCAGATTAACACCTTTATTGCTAACAACATTTTTGGCTGTCATCCCAACAATATCTCACAATGTTCGGTCACGTTTGCAAATTTAGGTTAGTATTAAATCCATGTAATAAACTCTCAATGCATACAAGTAGTTACTAACTTCAACTTCAGGAATTACTTTAATGTTATTTAAACTTTCTAGGAAAGTGAAGAGAGTGTGCGAATGGAAGTTACTTTCCTCACATACAAAGTACTTTAGGATTGGCTATTCCGTAGTTGTTTCCATCGTGGAATAACAGCTTGCGATCAGTTATGAATAAATAAGAACAATGACCTTTGTCGAATGGAAACATAACAGAAGCCACAGTCAGAGAAGTCGAGAATTACAGGTTAAGCCCAAAGGGATAAACATGACCATCCAATGACAAAGGGCGTACTATGGAAATTAAGACACGGCAACAGATCTGTCCAATAGGAGCAGACGTTTTACGTGATTCTGTGTCATAGTTAAGAATCATGAAAAAACAAAAATTGCAAATGGTTCCATTTATCGGTATATATCTGTGGTAAAATTATGAATAAGGAAAAGTTAACAAAGTGCAATCTAAAGAGACAAGATAGATATTTAATTAATTACCACGTCTGGGAATTACATGAGTTTGTAATTACAATGAACAAATAACGTGACGTAGCGTATTAACACATAACCAGACGAAAATAATGAAAAGAAACAAATACGTAAATAAATAAACGAAAAATATACTTCGAAAATAAACAAGACCTTCACACTTGGAATGTGTAAAGTTAAACATAGAACAACGAGACCTTAACACTTGGAATGTGTAAAGTTAAACATAGAACAACGAGACCTTAACACTTGGAATGTGTAAAGTTAAACATTGAACCACAGGACCTTAGCACTTGGAATGTGTAAAGTTAAACATAGAACAACGAGACCTTAACAATTGGAATGTGTAAAGTTAAACATAGAACAACGAGTCCTTAACACTTGGAATGTGTAAAGTTAAAGATTCAACCACAAGACCTTAACACTTGGAATGTGTAAAGTTAAACATAGAACAACGAGACCTTAACACTTGGAATGTGTAAAGTTAAACATTGAACCACAGGACCTTAACACTTGGAATGTGGAAAGTTAAACATAGAACAACGAGACCTTAACACTTGGAATGTGTAAAGTTAAACATTCAACCACAAGACCTTAACACTTGGAATGTGTAAAGTTAAACATAGAACAACGAGACCTTAACACTTGGAATGTGTAAAATTAAATATAGAACAACAAGACCTTAACACTTGGAATGTGTAAAGTTAAACATAGAACAACGAGACCTTAACACTTGGAATGTGTAAAGTTAAACATTCAACCACAAGACCTTAACACTTGGAATGTGTAAAGTTAAACATTCAACCACAAGACCTTAACACTTGGAATGTGTAAAGTTAAACATAGAACAACGAGACCTTAACACTTGGAATGTGTAAAGTTAAACATAGAACAACGAGACCTTAACACTTGGAATGTGTAAAGTTAAACATAGAACAACGAGACCTTAACACTTGGAATGTGTAAAGTTAAACATAGAACAACAAGACCTTAACACTGGGAATGTGTAAAGTTAAACATTGAACCACAGGACCTTAGCACTTGGAATGTGTAAAGTTAAACATAGAACAACGAGACCTTAGCACTTGGAATGTGTAAAGTTAAACATAGAACCACAGGACCTTAACACTTGGAATGTGTAAAGTTAAACATAGAACAACGAGACCTTAACACTTGGAATGTGTAAAGTTAAACATTCAACCACAAGACCTTAACACTTGGAATGTGTAAAGTTAAACATTCAACCACAAGACCTTAACACTTGGAATGTGTAAAGTTAAACATAGAACAACGAGACCTTAACACTTGGAATGTGTAAAGTTAAACATAGAACAACGAGACTTTAACACTTGGAATGTGTAAAGTTAAACATAGAACAACGAGACCTTAACACTTGGAATGTGTAAAGTTAAACATAGAACAACGAGACCTTAACACTTGGAATGTGTAAAGTTAAACATAGAACAACGAGACCTTAATACTTGGAATGTGTAAAGTTAAACATTCAACCACGAGACCTTAACACTTGGAATGTGTAAAGTTAAACATAGAACAACGAGACCTTAACACTTGGAATGTGTAAAGTTAAACATAGAACAACGAGACCTTAACACTTGGAATGTGTAAAGTTAAACATAGAACAACAAGACCTTAACACTTGGAATTTGTAAAGTTAAACATATAACCACTGGACCTTAACACTTGGAATGTGTAAAGTTAAACATAGAACAACGAGACCTTAACACTTGGAATGTGTAAAGTTAAACATAGAACAACAAGACCTTAACACTTGAATGTGTAAAGTTAAACATAGAACAACGAGACCTTAACACTTGGAATGTGTAAAGTTAAATATAGAACAACGAGACCTTAACACTTGGAATGTGTAAAGTTAAACATTCAACCACAAGACCTTAACACTTGGAATGTGTAAAGTTAAACATTCAACCACAAGACCTTAACACTTGGAATGTGTAAAGTTAAACATAGAACAACGAGACCTTAACACTTGGAATGTGTAAAGTTAAACATTCAACCACAAGACCTTAACACTTGGAATGTGTAAACTTAAACATTCAACCACAAGACCTTAACACTTGGAATGTGTAAAGTTAAACATAGAACAACGAGACCTTAACACTTGGAATGTGTAAAGTTAAACATAGAACAACGAGACCTTAACACTTGGAATGTGTAAAGTTAAACATAGAACAACGAGACCTTAACACTTGGAATGTGTAAAGTTAAACATAGAACAACGAGACCTTAACACTTGGAATGTGTAAAGTTAAACATAGAACAACGAGACCTTAACACTTGGAATGTGTAAAGTTAAACATAGAACAACCAGACCTTAACACTTGGAATGTGTAAAGTTAAACATAGAACCACAGGACCTTAACACTTGGAATGTGTAAAGTTAAACATAGAACAACGAGACCTTAACACTTGGAATGTGTAAAGTTAAACATTCAACCACAAGACCTTAACACTTGGAATGTGTAAAGTTAAACATAGAACAACGAGACCTTAACACTTGGAATGTGTAAAGTTAAACATAGAACAACGAGACCTTAACACTTGGAATGTGTAAAGTTAAACATAGAACAACGAGACCTTAACACTTGGAATGTGTAAAGTTAAACATAGAACAACAAGACCTTAACACTGGGAATGTGTAAAGTTAAACATTGAACCACAGGACCTTAGCACTTGGAATGTGTAAAGTTAAACATAGAACAACGAGACCTTAGCACTTGGAATGTGTAAAGTTAAACATAGAACCACAGGACCTTAACACTTGGAATGTGTAAAGTTAAACATAGAACAACGAGACCTTAACACTTGGAATGTGTAAAGTTAAACATTCAACCACAAGACCTTAACACTTGGAATGTGTAAAGTTAAACATTCAACCACAAGACCTTAACACTTGGAATGTGTAAAGTTAACCATAGAACAACGAGACCTTAACACTTGGAATGTGTAAAGTTAAACATAGAACAACGAGACTTTAACACTTGGAATGTGTAAAGTTAAACATAGAACAACGAGACCTTAACACTTGGAATGTGTAAAGTTAAACATAGAACAACGAGACCTTAACACTTGGAATGTGTAAAGTTAAACATAGAACAACGAGACCTTAATACTTGGAATGTGTAAAGTTAAACATTCAACCACAAGACCTTAACACTTGGAATGTGTAAAGTTAAACATAGAACAACGAGACCTTAACACTTGGAATGTGTAAAGTTAAACATAGAACAACGAGACCTTAACACTTGAAATGTGTAAAGTTAAACATAGAACAACAAGACCTTAACACTTGGAATTTGTAAAGTTAAACATATAACCACTGGACCTTAACACTTGGAATGTGTAAAGTTAAACATAGAACAACGAGACCTTAACACTTGGAATGTGTAAAGTTAAACATAGAACAACAAGACCTTAACACTTGAATGTGTAAAGTTAAACATAGAACAACGAGACCTTAACACTTGGAATGTGTAAAGTTAAACATAGAACAACGAGACCTTAACACTTGGAATGTGTAAACTTAAACATTCAACCACAAGACCTTAACACTTGGAATGTGTAAAGTTAAACATTCAACCACAAGACCTTAACACTTGGAATGTGTAAAGTTAAACATAGAACAACGAGACCTTAACACTTGGAATGTGTAAAGTTAAACATTCAACCACAAGACCTTAACACTTGGAATGTGTAAAGTTAAACATAGAACAACGAGACCTTAACACTTGGAATGTGTAAAGTTAAACATAGAACAACGAGACCTTAACACTTGGAATGTGTAAAGTTAAACATAGAACAACGAGACCTTAACACTTGGAATGTGTAAAGTTAAACATAGAACAACGAGACCTTAACACTTGGAATGTGTAAAGTTAAACATTCAACCACAAGACCTAACACTTGGAATGTGTAAAGTTAAACATTCAACCACAAGACCTTAACACTTGGAATGTGTAAAGTTAAACATAGAACCACAGGACCTTAACACTTGGAATGTGTAAAGTTAAACATTCAACCACAAGACCTTAACACTTGGAATGTGTAAAGTTAAACATAGAACAACGAGACCTTAACACTTGGAATGTGTAAAGTTAAACATAGAACAACGAGACCTTAACACTTGGAATGTGTAAAGTTAAACATAGAACAACGAGACCTTAACACTTGGAATGTGTAAGTTAAACATAGAACAACGAGACCTTAACACTTGGAATGTGTAAAGTTAAACATTCAACCACAAGACCTTAACACTTGGAATGTGTAAAGTTAAACATTCAACCACAAGACCTTAACACTTGGAATGTGTAAAGTTAAACATAGAACCACAGGACCTTAACACTTGGAATGTGTAAAGTTAAACATAGAACAACGAGACCTTAACACTTGGAATGTGTAAAGTTAAACATAGAACAACAAGACCTTAACACTTGGAATGTGTAAAGTTAAACATAGAACAACGAGACCTTAACACTTGGAATGTGTAAAGTTAAACATAGAACAACGAGACCTTAACACTTGGAATGTGTAAAGTTAAACATAGAACAACGAGACCTTAACACTTGGAATGTGTAAAGTTAAACATTCAACCACAAGACCTTAACACTTGGAATGTGTAAAGTTAAACATTCAACCACAAGACCTTAACACTTGGAATGTGTAAAGTTAAACATAGAACCACAGGACCTTAACACTTGGAATGTGTAAAGTTAAACATAGAACAACGAGACCTTAACACTTGGAATGTGTAAAGTTAAACATAGAACAACAAGACCTTAACACTTGGAATGTGTAAAGTTAAACATTGAACCACAGGACCTTAGCACTTGGAATGTGTAAAGTTAAACATAGAACAACGAGACCTTAACACTTGGAATGTGTAAAGTTAAACATAGAACAACAAGACCTTAACACTTGAATGTGTAAAGTTAAACATAGAACAACGAGACCTTAACACTTGGAATGTGTAAAGTTAAACATAGAACAACGAGACCTTAACACTTGGAATGTGTAAACTTAAACATTCAACCACAAGACCTTAACACTTGGAATGTGTAAAGTTAAACATTCAACCACAAGACCTTAACACTTGGAATGTGTAAAGTTAAACATAGAACAACGAGACCTTAACACTTGGAATGTGTAAAGTTAAACATTCAACCACAAGACCTTAACACTTGGAATGTGTAAAGTTAAACATAGAACAACGAGACCTTAACACTTGGAATGTGTAAAGTTAAACATAGAACAACGAGACCTTAACACTTGGAATGTGTAAAGTTAAACATAGAACAACGAGACCTTAACACTTGGAATGTGTAAAGTTAAACATAGAACAACGAGACCTTAACACTTGGAATGTGTAAAGTTAAACATTCAACCACAAGACCTTAACACTTGGAATGTGTAAAGTTAAACATTCAACCACAAGACCTTAACACTTGGAATGTGTAAAGTTAAACATAGAACCACAGGACCTTAACACTTGGAATGTGTAAAGTTAAACATTCAACCACAAGACCTTAACACTTGGAATGTGTAAAGTTAAACATAGAACAACGAGACCTTAACACTTGGAATGTGTAAAGTTAAACATAGAACAACGAGACCTTAACACTTGGAATGTGTAAAGTTAAACATAGAACAACAAGACCTTAACACTTGGAATGTGTAAAGTTAAACATTGAACCACAGGACCTTAGCACTTGGAATGTGTAAAGTTAAACATAGAACAACGAGACCTTAACACTTGGAATGTGTAAAGTTAAACATAGAACAACGAGACCTTAACACTTGGAATGTGTAAAGTTAAACATAGAACAACGAGACCTTAACACTTGGAATGTGTAAAGTTAAACATAGAACAACGAGACCTTAACACTTGGAATGTGTAAAGTTAAACATAGAACAACGAGACCTTAACACTTGGAATGTGTAAAGTTAAACATAGAACCACAGGACCTTAACACTTGGAATGTGTAAAGTTAAACATTCAACCACAAGACCTTAACACTTGGAATGTGTAAGTTAAACATAGAACAACGAGACCTTAACACTTGGAATGTGTAAAGTTAAACATAGAACAACAAGACCTTAACACTTGGAATGTGTAAAGTTAAACATTGAACCACAGGACCTTAGCACTTGGAATGTGTAAAGTTAAACATAGAACAACGAGACCTTAACACTTGGAATGTGTAAAGTTAAACATAGAACAACGAGACCTTAACACTTGGAATGTGTAAAGTTAAACATAGAACAACGAGACCTTAACACTTGGAATGTGTAAAGTTAAACATAGAACAACGAGACCTTAACACTTGGAATGTGTAAAGTTAAACATAGAACAACGAGACCTTAACACTTGGAATGTGTAAAGTTAAACATAGAACAACGAGACCTTAACATTTGGAATGTGTACGTAGAACAATATAAACATCTTTACGTAAGTAGCCAATAAATACAGTCAAACTTATAAGTTTATAGTTATCAGCCACTGTAAGACTGTATAGCACTGTTCAGATTAAACGGTTTTATTCAAACTTGAATCCTTGTAATTGACAGAAATTCAACATTTAGTTGTAAATAAAAGCTATTATTGGAAATATTTGGCTACTTGTATAGTGAGTTATGTATCCATCCATATCTTGTTTCAGTATTTTTTATTGTTGCCATCCATATGTTATACTTACATTCAGTATTTTTTAGTGTTGCCATCCATATGTTATACTTACATTCAGTATTTTTAATGTTGCCATCCATATATTATACTTACATTCAGTATTTTTAATGTTGCCATCCATATGTTATACTTACATTCAGTATTATTTAGTGTTGCCATCCATATGTTATACTTACATTCAGTATTTTTTAGTGTTGCCATCCATATGTTATACTTACATTCAGTATTTTTAATGTTGCCATCCATATGTTATACTTACATTCAGTATTTTTTAGTGTTGCCATCCATATGTTATACTTACATTCAGTATTTTTAATGTTGCCATCCATATGTTATACTTACATTCAGTATTTTTTAGTGTTGCCATCCATATGTTATACTTACATTCAGTATTTTTAATGTAGCCATCCATAAGTTATACTTACATTCAGTATTTTTTTGTGTTGCCATCCTATGTTATACTTACATTTTTTATTACTTGTTTTTCCTCATTTTGTTAAACAATTTCATTTAAGTAGGTCGATAACTTGTGTGGTATAAATATTACCAAGTTCAGTCGACTTAACGATAACTTTTCTTCATTAATAACGTTATATAAATGGTACGTTTATTGGTAGGTATAACTTCCTTTAACTACAAAACTCCTAAACTAAGATATTTTAAAACTTGCTTGTAGAAAATCTTTGCTAATCTATTCAGTTGGTCAGGTAATTCACGGGTCGCGGGTTCGAATCCCCGTTAGACCAAACATGCCCGCCCTTTTAGTCGTGGAGGCGTTATTATGTGACTGTCAATCACACTATTCGTCAGTAAAAGAGTAGCCCAAGAGTTGGCGGTGGGTGATGATGACTAGCTGCCTTCCCTCTAGTCTTACACAGCTAAATGAGGGACGTCTAGCGCAGATAGCCCTCGTGCAGCTTTGCGCGAAATTCAATACAAACAAATAAACATTTGATCAGTAACATAATGAACGTATAACTCTCAGTAGTTAACTCACTAACCAACATTCACTGGGTTTGGCGTTTACTTGAAACCTAGTTTTGTATGTAAATATCTGAACCTTCAAAATTCTATGGAGGTCTTAACTTGCACAGAATATCTAGAATACGTCAGTATGACGTCATGATAGCTTCCCTTTTGCAGAAAAAAACATTTAAATGTAAATATTAAGAATATTGTTCACAAAACACCTTCTGGAAACTGAATCACAGCCGTGCGGACATATAAACAGTTAAGAAACAATTATTGTTATGGCGTACCTTGTGTTTTACACAATATTTACAAATATGTATATACATACATAACGAATGGTTTACTTAAAACAGGTATTACATAAGAAGTGTTCAGTTCTTAAACTGATCCTCTCGGTAGACTCAGCAGATAGCCTAATGTGGCTTTGGTATAAGAAAACACACACACACAGTTCTTAATACGATGAAGCTAGACCTCGAGATATACAATTTCACTGTCGTCACCCGGACTTCTTTCGCAAGAACATCTGATGAATATTTTTATTTTCGAGAAAAATTGTACCAGATTCGATGAAGCCTTTTATTTCTAAGAAATATTTTATGTACCAGCCGGTTCTACTTTTGAAGTAATAAAGAAAACAGCTAACCATCACCCCCACACTTCAAGTTACTCTTTTGTTGTGACATTATAACACTGGTACAGCGGTGTGTTTTCGGATTCACGACCCTAGAAACTGGCTTTCGATACCTGTGGAGGGCAGAGCACAGATAGCCTATTTATGCTTAAATCTAAAAATAGAAACAAACGTTATAACGTCTTCCCTCCCTCGCGGCTAAAAGAGCGAGCGTATTTCGTTGACGAGTGGAACGTCCTTACCATTAGCTCATTCTCTTGTCAAGTGAGTTTGAAATTGATTAAGGGTTTTAAACTCTGTAAGGTTTTCTTTATTACTAGTGATTAAAAGAAACTCGAGAAGAAAGAATTCGCAAAATATGTACACTGATACGATTAGAGGAGGCTATTTGTCTCCAAAGAGCGCTATTTACAGGCCTAAGTGGAACAGAGAGCCAATAAACGTCAAACATCTTTAGTCTAGGTGGCACAGAGAGCCAATAAACGTCAAACATCGTTAGCCTAAATGGCACAGAGAGCCAATGAACGCCAAACATCATTAGTCCAGGTGGCACAGAGAGCCAATAAACGTCCAACATCATTAGCCTAAGTGGCGCAGAGAGCCAATAAACGCCAAACATCATTAGTCTAAGTGACACAGAGAGCCAATAAACGTCAAACATCATTAGTCGGCCTGGCATGGCCGAGCGCGTAAGGCGTGCGACTCGTAATCCGAGGGTCGCGGGTTCGCGCCCGCGTCGCGCTAAACATGCTCGCCCTCCCAGCCGTGGAGGTGTATAATGTGTGATCAATCCCACTATTCGTTGGTAAAAGAGTAGCCCAAGAGTTGGCGGTGGGTGGTGATGACTAGTTACCTTCCCTCTAGTCTTACACTAGGGACGGCTAGCACAGATAGCCCTCGAGTAGCTTTGTGCGAAATTCCAAAACAAACAAACAAATCATTAGTCTAGGTGGCACAGAGAGCCAATAAACGTCCAACATCATTAGCCTAAGTGGCGCAGAGAGCCAATAAACGCCAAACATCATTAGTCTAGGTGGCACAGAGAGCCAATAAACGTCCAACATCATTAGCCTAAGTGGCGCAGAGAGCCAATAAACGCCAAACATCATTAGTCTAGGTGGCGCAGAGAGACAATAAACGTCAAACATCATTAGCCTAAGTGGCGCAGAGAGCCAATAAACGCCAAACATCATTAGTCTAGGTGGCACAGAGAGCCAATAAACGTCCAACATCATTAGCCTAAGTGGCGCAGAGAGCCAATAAACGCCAAACATCATTAGTCTAGGTGGCGCAGAGAGACAATAAACGTCAAACATCATTAGCCTAAGTGGAGCAGAGAGACAATAAACGTCAAACGTCATTAGCCTAAGTGGCACAGAGAGCCAATAAGTGCTAAACATCATTAGTCTAAGTGACACAGAGAGACAATAAACGTCAAACATCATTAGTCTAAGTGACACAGAGAGCCAATAAACGTCAAACATCATTAGTCTAAGTGGCACAGAGAGACAATAAACGTCAAACATCATTAGCTTAAGCTTTGAGATGTATGTATGTTTTCTTATAGTAAAACCACAAGAGGCTATCTACTATGTCTACCGAGGGGAATCGAACCTCTGATTTTAGCGTTATAAATCCGAAGATTTACCGTTGTTCCAGAGGTGGACGACCTGAAGATGACCTAAGAAGATCTAAACATTGTTCTGTACTTTATTTTTTATACAAGTGTTAATACCCATACCAACCGCGTTGAGGTACATTTTTACTTCAAGTGGGTTTCTCGCCATCACGAACTGTTAAGTTTGTTTGTTTGTCGTGTTGTTCCAGAAAAGGGTGGTTGTGGAATAAAATTTGTAGATGATAAAACCAAAGACAAGTTTTGGTTGAGAACCGTAAAGAACATTTATTCATTTTTGAATCTTGGTTTCTAAGAAAATGTTTCATTTGTGTCTCCTTTTTGGCAAAATGAATGAACGAGGGAACACTGCGCATGATCGACAGAGATGTTCACTGTTACGTCATCTTAGTTCCCATAGATCGTTATTGTAAGTAGTGGAACGAGAAAGAGATTTGCAGACATGAAGGCATGTTATCACAGTTATTATGTACCCTGGATTTTAACAATAAAACACAAAATTAACTGTTAACTATTTAACATTCATATAACCAGACTGATGATTAGAAACTTGAAAGATCACTGTCATAAAGTATAATTAAATATACAGGAAGTAATAAACGTTAAATATACAGGGAGTAATAAACATTCAAGATTGTTAAATATACAGGAAGTAATAAACATTCAAGATTGTTAAAAATGTACACTTTAATAATCAAAGCTACGAATAGGGTAAATATTTATTTTATATTTTCACTATTATAACTATTCTATTCATTAACCGTACGAGTGAAATGTAAAACATATACAAATTGCTAATTCAAGGAAAACTTCTAAGACAGATATTACATTCAGAAAGACTCCTCATTTCAAACATTATACTTAAAATATATCGATAGAATATGTGGATAGTTGATATAAATATCAAATTAAACGACATACTATAACTATACTGTAAGAGATAAATCTATACATAACATACTATAAGTATACTGTAAGAGACAAATCTATACATAACATACTATAACTATACTGTAAGAGATAAATCTATACATAACATACTATAACTATACTGTAAGAGATAAATCTATACATAACATACTATAACTATACTGTAAGAGATAAATCTATACATAACATACTATAACTATACTGTAAGAGATAAATCTATACATAACATACATGTAAGTTAAAGCAGAAAATGAGAATACTACGGTAACTAATGTAATATCGAGCTGCTGGGATACAGTTTTCCTACACAGTAAATTTGTTGACATTAAGAGGTAGCGATTTAAAACTATCCATTATAACAACTGTATATAGCTATCTATAGTTGAGTATATCAATATAACTTGTGTTATATCAAAAGTACGGTACTTGTTATAAATATAGTGTGTAAAGATATACCGAGAGTTATACATAGACAGTATTATAACCACCCTCGAGAGTAAACTTCCTGCTTGGATCATTTACTGTAGTCACCGCTCTGAGGAAGTTCATAAAAAGATATTGTGAACCTTCGGATGGTTTTACAATATAAAACAACGCCAAGTGACTCCGGAAGTTTACATAATACAAGAATAGATATCTTTGTAAGCTAGAGCTTGTTCATGTAGTTATCACAATGTTTACAAGAGAAATATAATTCATATTTCACGTTTAGTTATCACAATATTTCAAATTAAATTAGATATAAAACTGGTTTTATGGTAATGGCAGATTTCCACATATATAAGTCTAGCAATATACTATTTTAATGATTAATAAAAAAAACAGTGTATTAAGAAATGTATCGAGTAGTTAAACATGCAGAGAAAATGTTCATACAATTTGGAAATTACAGCAGTTGTTTTGAATAGCTTACAAATCTAAATTATTTGTACCTATATGAAAGATAATGATATTCAGGACAACAAAGTTTAGTGACTACTTTATGTGTAATAAGAATAGACTTCAGTATTGCTAATGAGGTATGTTTTGGAAGGGTTTATAGATGGGTAGAAACCATTTGGCACATATCGTTTGGCACTCTTTAACCAGCTGTCTGTATCGTATGAACTCTTTTTAAATCACCATAAATATGCTACTACGATGTGTAGCTTTAAAAACTCGTGACTTTGATACTGGGGAGAAGGGGACAATCTGCCCCATTGTCAACAAGCTCCTCTGATTCGTGGAAATCACTTTGTTGGAAATTAAATATATTCAACTTGTTGTCGTTTGTGCTCCGACTGTTTTCTGCAACAATGCTAAGTCTCGCCCGCCTGGCAAGCGTATTAGGACTGGTTTCTCTCGACGGACCCGCAGAGATGGACACACAGTTAGGGAATCCCAATGTGGTGGTTTGATGACCCACAGGGAGGCTGGAATAGAAATTTGTTAACGTGATATAAAAGAAGAATTAGGATACATAAAAATAAACCGATTTAATTAGAACACTTATTATGCAGCACGAATAAAAAAACAGAACAACACATAACATAAAATAACACTGTTGGTCCATATTAACACATACAACAGCACTTGAGATCCATATCATACATATAATAACAGAGTTGGTCCATAATAACATATATATAACAGCACTTTAGGCCCATAACGCACATAGAATAACACTGTGGGTCCATAATAACATATATATAACAGCACTTGAGGTCCATAACACACATAGAATAACACTGTGGACCCATAATAACACACATACTGCAAATACTTGAGGTCCATAACACACATAGAATAACACTGTGGATCCATAATAACACACATACTGCAAATACTTGAGGTCCATAACACACATAGAATAACACTGTGGACCCATAATAACACACATACTGCAAATACTTGAGGTCTATAACACACATAGAATAACACTGTGGATCCATAATAACACACATACTGCAAATACTTGAGGTCTATAACACATAGAATAACACTGTGGATCCATAATAACACACACACGACAGCACTTGAGGTCATAGAATATAGAGAATAACACTGTGGACCCATAATAACACACATACTGCAAATACTTGAGGCCCATAACGCACATAGAATAACAATGTGGACCCATAATAACACACATACTGCAAATACTTGAAGTCTATAACACACATAGAATAACACTGTGGATCCATAATAACACACATACTGCAAATACTTGAGGTCTATAACACACATAGAATAACACTGTGGATCCATAATAACATATATACAACAGCACTTGAGGCCCATAACGCACATAGAATAACACTGTGGATCCATAATAACATATATACAACAGCACTTGAGGCCCATAACGCACATAGAATAACACTGTGGGTCCATAATAACATATATACAACAGCACTTGAGGCCCATAACGCACATAGAATAACACTGTGGATCCATAATAACATATATACAACAGCACTTGAGGCCCATAACACACATAGAATAACACTGTGGACCCATAATAACACACATACTGCAAATACTTGAGGCCCATAACACACATAGAATAACACTGTGGACCCATAATAACACACATACTGCAAATACTTGAGGCCCATAACACACATAGAATAACACTGTGGACCCATAATAACACACATACTGCAAATACTTGAGGTCCATAACACACATAGAATAACACTGTGGATCCATAATAACACACATACTGCAAATACTTGAGGTCTATAACACATAGAATAACACTGTGGATCCATAAACACACACACGACAGCACTTGAGGTCATAGAATATAGAGAATAACACTGTGGACCCATAATAACACACATACTGCAAATACTTGAGGCCCATAACGCACATAGAATAACAATGTGGACCCATAATAACACACATACTGCAAATACTTGAAGTCTATAACACACATAGAATAACACTGTGGATCCATAATAACACACATACTGCAAATACTTGAGGTCTATAACACACATAGAATAACACTGTGGATCCATAATAACACACACACTACAGCACTTGAGGTCCATAACACACACAGAATAACACTGTAAGTCCATAAAACACATAGTAAAGCATTAGGAGTCTACAATAGCTCAGAGAGTAACACTAGAAACAGCAGCACTGAGAACTTGTTTGTTTGTTTGTTTTTGAATTTCGCACAAAGCTACTCGAGGGCTATCTGTGCTAGCCGTCCCTAATTTAGTAGTGTAAGACTAGAGGGAAGGCAGCTAGTCATCACCACCCACCGTTCACTCTTGGGCTACTCTTTTACCAACGAATAGTAAGATTGACCGTAACATTATAACGCCCCCACGGCTGAAAGGGCGAGCATGTTTGGCGCGACGGGGATGCGAACCCGCGACCCTCGGATTACGAGTCGCACGCCTTAACGCGCTTGACCATGCCGGGCCCACTGAGAACTTTTACAAATATTCTCACACAAACATTGATATTGAATAAATGTTTCCAAGATTAAAAGCAGAGATCTCAAACTTTGACAACTAAGTTCCTATGTAATTCATGACAACAGAGATCTCAAACTTTGACAACTAAGTTCCTATGTAATTCATGATGACAGAGATCTCAAACTTTGACAACTAAGTTCTTATGTAATTCATAATGGCAGAGATCTCAACCGTTGACAACTAAGTTCCTATGTAATTCATGATGGCAGAGATCTCAAACTTTGACAACTAAGTTCCTATGTAATTCATGATGACGAGAAATCCACTTGAAATAAAAATGTATTCTGGTACTGATATTAAAACTATAATAAAAATGTATTCTCCAGACGGCTGGTACTGATATTAAAACTATAATAAAAATGTATTCTGGTATTGATATTAAAATTATAATAAAAATGTATTCTGGTATTGATATTAAAACTATAATAAAAATGTATTCTCCAGACGGTTGGTACTGATATTAAAATTATAATAAAAATGTATTCTGGTATTGATATTAAAACTATAATAAAAATGTATTCTCAAGACAGCTGGTACTGATATTAAAACTATAATAAAAATGTATTCTCTAGACGGCTGGTACTGATATTAAAACTATAATAAAAATATATTCTCCAGACTGGTATTGATATTAAAACTATAATAAAAATGTTTTCTCAAGACGGTTGGTACTGATATTAAAACTATAATAAAATGTATTCTCCAGACGGCTGGTACTGAAATTAAAACTATAATAAAATGTATTCTCCAGACAGCTGGTACTGATATTAAAATTATAATAAAAATGTATTCTACAGACGGCTGGTACTGATATTAAAACTATAATAAAAATGTATTCTCAAGACAGCTGGTACTGAAATTAAAACTATAATAAAAATGTTTTCTCAAGACGGCTGGTACTGATATTAAAACTATAATAAAAATGTATTCTCCAGACGGCTGGTACTGAAATTAAAACTATAATAAAAATGTATTCTCCAGACGGCTGGTACTGATATTAAAATTATAATAAAAATGTATTCTACAGACGGCTGGTACTGATATTAAAACTATAATAAAAATGTATTCTCAAGACAGCTGGTACTGAAATTAAAACTATAATAAAAATGTATTCTCCAGATGGCTGGTACTGATATTAAAACTATAATAAAAATGTATTCTCAAGACTGCTGGTACTGATATTAAAACTATAATAAAAATGTATTCTCAAGACGGCTGGTACTGATATTAAAATTATAATAAAAATTTATTCTCAAGACAGCTGGTACTGAAATTAAAACTATAATAAAAATGTATTCTCCAGACGGCTGGTATTGATATTAAAACTATAATAAAAATGTATTCTCCAGATGGCTGGTACTGATATTAAAACTATAATAAAAATGTATTCTCCAGACGGCTGGTACTGATATTAAAACTATAATAAAAATGTATTCTCCAGACGGCTGGTACTGATATTAAAATTATAATAAAAATGTATTTTCCAGACGGCTGGTACTGATATTAAAACTATAATAAAAATGTATTCTCAAGACAGCTGGTACTGATATTAAAACTATAATAAAATGTATTCTCAAGACGGCTGGTGCTGATATTAAAATTATAATAAAATGTATTCTCCAGACGGCTGGTGCTGATATTAAAACTATAATAAAAATGTATTCTCCAAACGGCTGGTGCTGATATTAAAACTATAATAAAAATGTATTCTCAAGACGGCTGGTATTGATATTAAAACTATAATAAAAATGTATTCTCAAGACGGCTGGTGCTGATATTAAAACTATAATAAAAATGTATTCTCAAGACGGCTGGTTCTGATATTAAAATTATAATAAAAATAAAATAGAGAGAAACATTTCGACTTTCTTAGGCTAACCAAGAGAGTTTGCAACTGACCTTTGGCGGGCACGGCTTACACTCTCGTCCGTAAGACGTGTGTGGCAACGGTGAGTTGCAAATTCTCTTTGTTAACTCCAAGATGACCTAAGAAGGTCAAAATGTTGTTCTTCACTTTATTTTAATTAAAGTTTTAATATCAGTACCAGCTTCTTGAGAATACAATGGCCTGTGTAGTTCTGTTGTTCTGTCACTTTTGATGTTTAACCATCTGATACAGGGCCAAATTATACAGAAATATGTATCTGTATTGTCCTGTCACTTCTGACGTTTAACCATCTGATACCGGGCCTAATTATACAGAAATATGTATCTGTCACTTCTGACGTTTAACCATCTGATACCGGGCCTAATTATACAGAAATATGTATCTGTCACTTCTGACGTTTAACCATCTGATACAGGGCCAAATTATACAGAAATATGTATCTGTCACTTCTGACGTTTAACCATCTGATACCGGGCCTAATTATACAGAAATATGTATCTGTATTGTTATGTCACTTCTGACGTTTAACCATCTGATACAGGGCCAAATTAAACAGAAATATGTATCTGTATTGTTCTGTCACTTCTGTCGTTTAACCATCTGATACCGGGCCAAATTATACAGAAATATGTATCTGTAGTTTTCTCTTGCTTTGAGGGTGAAATTCTAAGAGTTTCGTTAACACCATGTTTTGATATGTTTGTTGCTGTAGATCGAGGGTTGTTATTTCAAGGGTTAATTTGATGTGATAGGACTTTCAAGATTGTTTTTTACAATTGTGCTTGAAAGTGGACATACTGATGTAAACAAAAATCTACATCTATGTCTATCCTGTTTATCCCTGCTCACTCTCTCAGCCATTTGAAAGTAAATATCACTGTTACAAGAATAGCTCAAGAGTTGGAAGTGGTGATTGGTTGACTTTCCTCTTGGGTCTAGTCCACCACTACTGAATTACTGGTAGTTTTGCACGAAAGTCCAACTAAACCAAATGTTTCCTGTTTATTCAATTACTCCTTCAGTAATTGGGATCAGATACGTAATCCGAATTCTTGTTGAACAAATTCAATCTCTAAATGACCCTTATTATGTAAAGTATTTACCAACCTGGGTCGCTGGACCTGAAGCTTTTCTTTGGTAGCATCTGAATAAGCTGACCAGGTGGAGGTCCTGTTTCGGAGTTTGGTTCGGGCCCACTCTTGGATAGCTGCAGTAAGTGTAGGTACTCGACCTAACAGAAGGACAATGGCTCCTTCTATAATCTGTAAAGAGCAGTAAGGAATTTATTAGTGACGAGAAAAACAACGTTGATTTTCACAGAGTAGATAAAGAACTGTTTCTAGCTTTAGGTTGGAGTCTCAAGGAGCTGTTGGGAAACAGTTTCTAGCTTTAGGTTGGAGTCTCACTGAGCTGTTGGGAAACTGTTTCTTACTTTAGGTTGGAGTCTCACGGAGCTGTTGGAAGACTGTTTCTAACTTTAAGTTGGAGTCTCACTGAGTTGTTGGAAGACTGTTTCTAACTTTAGGTTGGAGTCTCACGGAGCTGTTGGGAAACTGTTTCTAACTTTAGGTTGGAGTCTCACTGAGCTGTTGGGAAACTGTTTCTAACTTTAAGTTGGAGTCTCACTGAGCTGTTGGGAAACTGTTTCTTACTTTAAGTTGGAGTCTCACGGAGCTGTTGGGAAACTGTTTCTTACTTTAAGTTAGAGTCTCACGGAGATGTTGGGAAACTGTTTCTAACTTTAAGTTGGAGTTTCACGGAGCTGTTGGGAAACTGTTTCTAACTTTAGGTTGGAGTCGCACGGAGCTGTTGGGAAACTGTTTCTTACTTTAAGTTGGAGTCTCACGGAACTGTTGGGAAACTGTTTATAACTTTAGACGGGGTGTCATAGAGAAAAGAAAACAGTGGTCAGCACGGGCATCAAAAGAAGTGAGTTTGGAAGAAGTATATTTCATCCAGTCATTAACATTTGGTTTATTGATGGAACGTGTGATTACCTTTAACATCTCGGACACGTCCTTCTGGTTGCTTTCTCTAACGTTATGACCATTGACCTCCAGGATCTGGTCTCCCTGGAGAATTCTGCGGCCGTGATGAGCTGCAATGCTACCTGGCTGCTGGGGGCAAATTATTTTCCAATAAGATACATTATACGAGATATTAGAGTTTTATGCTCTCTAACCAATATCTTCAACACTATAATAAATTTTAAATAAATTTGATTGTTTCTCAAAACATACAAACAAGAAATGACAAATATCTTATGTTTCATTCAGTAAAGTACTGTGGGGTAAGAATAACTCGGAATATATCTACTTGGGGGAGATCTGATCACTGGTCAAGCATTAACTATACAGAAATATCATATATGCTCCAATAAAAAATATGAGACAACAACAGCACGTGATATTACGTGTAGACTTGAAGCATCGAGAAGACCTCTTAGCTGGGTACTGCGTGACACAAGTAGATTTAATTACATCATATAAAGGTCAAATGTGGTTATAATGTATTCAGTTTAAGAAATATAAGTAACGTAATACTTACCACATAGGTAATAAACACACCTCGTCCATTACTGAAAAACAAGAATAATTAACAAAAGTTATGTAACATCGAGATTTCTGGTTCTAGAACCGCTGATAACCATATAACATTATGTTAACACATATTTTAATAGCATGATCACAAAATACAAGCGCCACACTCACACTTCCAACATGAACGTCATAACAGATCACGTAGCGGTTCTCACCTGCAAGCTTTAGGGCAAGACGAAACCTCAAATTAAATAAAAAGGATGCTAGTATTTAGTAGGAATGGCAAAAAAAAAACAACACGTTACATATAATGAAATTAAAGTTTCAGCCTTCGTTAAAGACAGAAGACATATTACCTTTAATATAAGTTAATGTTTATATAAAGTAAACATTGCATGAGCAATGTTTTACATAAACTACTATTCAAATAAATTATACATCAGACAAGTAATGGTTATGGTAATTTTGTGCTCAAATTACCTACACAGTAGATAAGTGATATTTCAGGTAAGCTAGTATTTGAATTACCTACACAGTAGATAAGTGATGTTTCAGGTAAGCTAGTATTTGAATTACCTACACAGTAGATAAGTGATGTTTCAGGTAAGCTAGTATTTGAATTACCTACACAGTAGATAAGTGATGTTTCAGGTAAGCTAGTATTTGAATTACCTACACAGTAGATAAGTGATGTTTCAGGTAAGCTAGTATTTGAATTACCTACACAGTAGATAAGTGATGTTTCAGGTAAGCTAGTATTTGAATTACCTACACAGTAGATAAGTGATGTTTCAGGTAAGCTAGTATTTGAATTACCTACACAGTAGATAACTGATGTTTCAGGTAAACTAGTATTTGAATTACCTACACAGTAGATAAGTGATGTTTCAGGTAAACTAGTATTTGAATTACCTACACAGTAGATAAGTGATGTTTCAGGTAAGCTAGTATTTAAATTACCTACATATTAGATAACTGATGTTTCAGGTAAGCTACTATTTAATTTACCTAGGCATTGGATAAGTGATATGTAAGGTAAGCTAGTATTTAACTTACCTAGAGAATGAATAACTGATATGTAAGGTACGCTAGTATTTAAATTACCTAGATAAGTTGTATGTAAGGTAAGTTACTGTTTATACGATCAAAATATATCATTTTCGAATAACATGAAATCTATTGGTCCATCTAGGCTGTTCCATTCTGTAAACTAATTTAAAAAACAAAGAAATCTAAAAGTCACCTCTCATGATATATGTACTTATCACACTTAAACTCATTCAAATTGACTGTCTTTACAACACTTGAAGGCAACCCATTTCAAAGATCAACCACCCTGCTAGGAAATAAAACTTTTTCAGCTGAAAATGACTCCTACCCTGTCAAAATGTATATTTGTGTGCCCAAGTGTTACTATTGCCACTATGAAAATGAAAAAAAAAGCATCATCACTTTCAGTTCCATTAACAATCTTAAACACTTTAATCAGATCTACCCTCTTTTTTCAAGAGAAAATAAAAAGACCTCCATTAACTCTTCTTTTTTTAAAAGTAAACAGTTTAAGATACCTCAACCTCTCCTTATATAATAACCCCTACATTCTAGTAACCATTCTCTGAACAATTCAATGTCTTTCCTAAGGTAAGGAGCCCAAAACTGAACACAATATTACAAATATAGCCTAACCTGTGCAATAAAATTATAACCTATTTAGACTTGTATTCAATATATCTGTAGATACAATCTAATATCCTATTTGCTATACCACTAGTAACAACACGCTGTTTAGATGGCTTTAGACACTAATCAACAATTACACCCTTTCCTTCATAAGACTGTTAGGGTTATCCCTATCCAAATTATACTTATAATTCAAACTATGATAACTCACATGCATTATCTTACATTTATTATAATTAAAACCAATCAACCATTTATTTACCCAACTCACTAAATTATCTAAACCCTTTTGTAAATTAGCAGCATCTTCTTCACAACTAGCAACATCCAATACCTTAATATCATCCGTAAACATTACGTTGTCCAGTCCAAGACCTTAATATCATCTGTAAACATTACGTTGTCCAGTCCAAGACCTTAATATCATCTGTAAACATTACGTTGTCCAGTTCAAGACCTTAATATCATCTGTAAACATTACATTGTCCAGAAATAAATGTTTTTGTTGAACTGCAAAATTTAGAAAAGTATAAACCATTGTTGTAAAACATGTAATAATCAAAGTAAACACACTTTTGTCAACGTGTAACGTTTATTTCCCTGCTGTATAAATCAGAGTTTATATGGTTAAATAAACTCCCTGAAAGCTTCTTCTGCAGCTGCCTGGTTTTTAAAGTTTGTTGTTCAAAAAGTTGTCAAAGTGCTTAGAAATAAAAATGTATAGGGAAAGGTCTGGGGAATAAGGTTGATGAGGCAGAACCTCGATTCCCAATTCTTGAAATGTCATCTTTGATGGGTCTTATAACGCCGATTTTGTTGATCATCTTCAGTCAGCTCATGTGGAACCCATTTATCCAACTTTTTCCTCTTTCCAATCACACTCAGGTGATTGGCAATGCTTGATTTGCTTGTGCCTAGCTTTTCTACAAGCTCATGTACTGTTATGCTAGAGTCTGTCTCAGCTGCTTTCCTTAATGTGTTTTCATCTAAGGATGGCTTCCTTCCAAGACCTTCGTGGTCTTCAAGACTTTCATCTCCATGTCGAAAATTTTGGAACCAACGCTAAAGTTTATTTTCAGTAACAGATCCATGGCTGAATTTCTGGTTGATGTTCCGTGTAGTTTCGGTAGCTTTTCGTCCAAGTTTAAAGTCGTAAAGGAAAATCAGACACAAGTTCTTCTTGTTCATGCTGTTTTGGGATTACAAAACTTACCCTGAGTAGAGTTGAAACAGCAGACAATTTAGACACCTTGTTAGCGACAATTGTTGGATTAAACTTACTCAATATTCAGCTCCTATATGTCAGCGTTAGAATTCTGACATTTATTTCTGGACAATCTAATATAAGTAACTTATTGACTATTCCTTCATAAGACTGAGTCCTGAGGTACCTCCTCCATTGGTGACTTTAATCCAGTTTGATTGAACTCCATTTTTAACAACCCTCTGCTTTCTTCCATCCAGTCACTCTTCTATCCAATTACCTAAGTTATCCCCCACTCCTATAGAGATTTGAAAATATATGTACACCAAGTCTACACACTTACCATCATATAAATAAGCAGCAAACTTCACAAGGAATACCAAAAGATTTTTAAGGCAATACTTTCCCTTAGTGGAACCATGTTCACTATCAAAAATAAAATAAAATATATAAACTTTATTAAATGACTTTGTAACTAATTTTTAACAGACTTTCCAAAATGTTTTCCTATCCTTAACCTCCTTCAAAACCTTTGGAGAAATATTATCTTTTTTTTAAACCAGCTCAAAATTAATGGATTCATCTTGTTTGATCTTGTTTTCATCTATCAACTGTTCAAGACGTGGAATACTATTTCAATTTTCATTAGTAAAAACTTAAGAGAAGGCCGACATGGCCAGGTGGTTAAGGCACAAGGGTTCGAAACCCCGTCACACCAAATAGCTCGCCCTTTCAGCCGTGGGAGCGTTATAATGTGGTGGTCAATCCCACTGGTAAAAAGAGTAGTAAATTGAGTGGAATGTCAGGAGATTTAGAAGATTTTATAAAATCAAGAAAGTTAGTAAAACAGGAAATTAAAACCTTATTGTTGGCTGAAAATTTAAACATTGACCAATTAACAGTGGGTGATGATGACCAGCTGCCTTTTCTCTAGACTTACACTGCTAAATTAGGGATGGCTAGTCCAAATAGCCCTCGTGTAGCTTTGCACGAAATTCAAAACGAACGAATTTAAGAAAAATCAAAATATAATGATCCAGCCATCTCATAATTATTAGATATATGCCCTCCTTTACCATTCCTCAAGAGTCCTGCCCCAGTTCTAACATTTTGTTTACCCTTAATGAATTTAAAGAAAACCATATCGTTAATGTTTAAATTTTCAGCCAACCTATTCTCATAAGGTTTTATGTCCTGTTTTACCAAATTCATTGATTTTATACAATATTCTAAGTCTCCAAACATTTCAGTCAGTTTAAATATTTTAAATTTATGATGTTTTTCTTTAATTTTATCTGTTATACTTTTGTGTGAGCCAACCTGATTTTTTTTACTTCCAACTGCCCTTTTCTTTCTATAAATAATATGTTTCACATGAATATTTAAAAACATTCCACATCTGATCAGTGTCTCCAAACAACTCAGCTGCTCAATTCACAACAAATAATTCTTGTTGCATCAGATTCAAAGTTTGTAACCAAAATATCATTATTTCTTATCTCTATATGCATTAAAACATCGAACCTAGTGGAACAAGGATCACTTGCATCCAAATGTTCCTCAATTTCTACTCTTTCAATCATTTCTATATTTGAAGTTAAAATGAACCTAAAATAACATTGTCTCTAGTGGGTTCCTTGACTAATTTGTAAATAAAACCATCTTAAACAGTTCCAAAAACCCTTTTCTCTCTCATGGTTTGACTCTAGTATTTCCCAGTCTCTATATCTGAAATTAAAATCACCCATAATTGTGACTTCACTAAGTGCTGAAATCTGAATATCAGTGTAAAGTTTCTCACTACTTTCATCAATGTCATTTGTTAGTCTGTAACAAAATACCACTGAAAACTTCATTTGGTAGTCTGTAACAAAATACCACTGAAAACCTTTTCCCTTTACATCCCCCCGTCACGCCAAACATGCTCGCCCTTTCAACCGTGTGGTCTTTATAATGTGACGGTCAGTCCCATTATTTGTTGGCAAAAGAGTAACCCAAGAGGTGGTGGTGGGTGGTGATGACTAGCTGCCTTCCCTCTAGTTTTACACTACTAAATCAGGATGGCTAGCGCGGATATCCTTCGAGTAGCTTGCGAATTTCAAACCAAACCCTTCATATCCACTAAATTTCAAACCAAACCCTTCATATCCACTAAATTTCAAACCAAACCCTTTATATCCACTAAATTTCAAACCAAACCCTTTATATCCACTAAATTTCAAACCAAACCCTTTATATCCACTAAATTCCAAACCAAACCCTTTATATCCACTAAATTTCAAACCAAACCCTTCATATCCACTAAATTCCAAACCAAACCCTTTATATCCACTAAATTTCAAACCAAACCCTTCAACATCCACTAAATTCCAAACCACACCCTTTATATCCACTAAATTCCAAACCAAACCCTTTATATCCACTAAATTCCAAACCAAACCCTTTATATCCACTAAATTTCAAACCAAACCCTTCATATCCACTAAATTTCAAACCAAACCCTTCATATCCACTAAATTCCAAACCAAACCCTTTATATCCACTAAATTCCAAACCAAACTTTTGATATCCACTAAATTTCAAAACTAAACCTTTCATATCCACTAAATTTCAAACTAAACCCTTCATATCCACTAAATTCCAAACTAAACTCCTTTATATCCACTAAATTCCAAACCAAACTTTTATATCCACTAAATTTCAAACCAAACCCTTTATATCACTTAAATTCCAAAACCAAACCCTTTATATCACTGGAATTTCAAACTAAACCCTTCATATCCACTAAATTCCAAACCAAACCCTTTATATCCACTAAATTCCAAACCAAACTTTTTATATCCACTAAATTTCAAACCAAACCCTTCATATCCACTAAATTTCAAACCAAACCAGCTATATCCACTAAATTCCTGAACCAAACCCTTTATATCCACTAAATTTCAAACCAAACCCTTCATATCCACTAAATTCCAAACCAAACCCTTTATATCCACTAAATTCCAAACCAAACCCTTCATATCCACTAAATTTCAAACCAAACTTTTTATATCCACTAAATTTCAAACCAAACCCTTCATATCCACTAAATTTCAAACCAAACCCTTTATATCCGCTAAATTTCAAACCAAACCCTTTATATCCACTAAATTCCAAACTAAACCCTTCATATCCACTAAATTCCAAACTAAACCCTTTATATCCACTAAATTTCAAACTAAACCTTTCATATCCACTAAATTCCAAACTAAACCCCTTTATATCCACTAAATTTCAAAACTAAACCCTTTATATCCACTAAATTCCAAACCAAACCCTTTATATCCACTAAATTTCAAACCAAACCCTTCATATCCACTAAATTCCAAACCAAACCCTTTATATCCACTAAATTTCAAACCAAACCCTTTATATCCACTAAATTTCAAACCAAACCCTTTATATCCACTAAATTTCAAACCAAACCCTTTATATCCACTAGTGGAAACTCAAATTAATTCAATCTCGTTATTTTCTTCAATATCTTCAACAGGACGTAACTCATATAAAGCCTCTTCTTAATATTCTATCTTATTAATCATTCTGTGACCCTGTTATTCCCATCACATCTCCTTTCCTACTAATGCTCTAAAGTCATCTCTTTTATTTCTTATACATGTACCATTACTATAGTAACAATTAAGCCTATCCTTATATCTACTTCCTTTATAGGGTTTTTATTAATTTTCTATGACGTCTTTACTCATTAAATGTGTTAAACTTTTTTTCTATATTTTATTCTTTCTGCATTCTTTGCCCTCACCACTGACCGTGTAGTTCTCGCTTCAACTTCCTTCAGAGCTGGGTTAATAGCCTTAGTACAATCCATACTCTATTTAAACACAAACAACCCATTCCATATTTTTTTCCACTACACCGATCTCACAAGTCCAACAACTCTATGCGCTCATCTTTACTTACTAACTTAAACCTAACATTTAACCACGGTGATCTACTTCATCCCTGAAGTATACTAACTTAAACCTAACATTTAACCACGGTGATCTACTTCATCCCTGAAGTATACTAACTTAAACCTAACATTTAACCATGGTGATCTACTTCATTCCTGAAGTATACTAACTTAAACCTAACATTTAACCATGGTGATCTACTTCATTCCTGAAGTATACTAACTTAAACCTAACATTTAACCATGGTGATCTACTTCATCCCTGAAGTATACTAACTTAAACCTAACGTTTAACTATGGTAATCTACTTCATCCCTGAAGTATACTAACTTAAACTTAACGTTTAATCATGGTGATCTACTTAATCCCTGAAGTATACTAACTTAAACCTAACATTTATCTATGGTGATCTACTTCATCCCTGAAGTAAACTAACTTAAACCTAACATTTATCTATGGTGATCTACTTCATCCCTGAAGTAAACTAACTTAAACCTAACATTTAACGATGGTGATCTACTTCATCCCTGAAGTATACTAACTTAAACCTAACATTTATCTATGGTGATCTACTTCATCCCTGAAGTATACTAACTTAAACCTAACATTTAACCATGGTGATCTACTTCATCCCTGAAGTTAATTCTGGACAGTATTTCTGACAAAACTAAGATATGGCCTTTTTCTTTAAACGCTTTTATTAACCCTTTGTATTGTAATGACGAGAATCAATGTGGAGTTACTGTGTCTGTAGTAGTGAGAAGCAATGTGTAGCCATAGTGTTAATCTGATGGTAAAGAAGTGAGACAATATAGAAGCTTGAATATTGTTCAGGCTGGTGTAAGTGCTGAACTGCTGTTAAAGTTGCAGTTAGAGAAGTAAGACAGGAAAAGCGCTTAGCTGCTTTTATATTAGTGAGAGAGAGAGAGTGCTTGTTTGTTTTGTATTGGTGAGACAGAAGAAGTACTTCGTTGGTGTTAGGGAAATAAGACAGACGTGCTTGGTTGCTTTTAAAGACGTGAGATAGGAGAAGTGCTGGGAATTGTTTATGGAATGTTAAAATACGACTTGGAAAAGCTACAAGACTTGTATCACGGTTGTAGGTAAACAACATTTCAAGCGCCAGGTTTATTTTTAGATAAACCATTAAAGAGTAAAAAAATAGTCCATTATTTCTTCAAATGTAGAAAGTGGGAATCTTTGGGAATTTTGAAGAAGAAATAATTCTTGTTTCTGGATATAGAAAGTCCCACATATCTTTTCAACGTGTACTTTTAACTGCTCATGGCAGTTAAAACAGTTAAAGAAAGACATATACACTAATCTAGATTCACTTTATACGGTGATAAATGGTGTATAAACTCACACTCTTTGCATCACGCTGAGGCCTAATCGTTCCGTGATGCTAGATTTTCGGAGTTCAACAGTGATGAATTTGGTAGCTTCTGAAGAAGAAAGACGGGAGAGAATTTTAGTTAAGTGTTATATTATTAAAACACACGTGTTATTATTTCACTTGTAAAAGAATCAACTTTGGCCAACTATAAATGGACTGTTTTAGATGTCAATCTGAACTTACGTTATTCAATTATCATTACAGAAAAAAATTATAATTTTAAATCGATGGAGTAATAAATGTATAATTATGCTTAGTATATGAGGCCTCTTTTCATTTTATTTTAAACACAAAAAACGTAAAAAACTAATTCCAGACCACGAGAATACTCACAGGCATTTATTTGTCTTATACAACCTTGATAGCTAATTTTTAAGGTGTGAAAGTAAAACGTTATATTTTCCTTTTCTGTCTTATTGTATTCGACATATTTAACTAATGGTTCCTTCCTTCATACTTACACAGTAGTATAATTGTTATAAGAGTATATTAGATGTACTTCATTTTATTTTGTACAGTTCATTTCCAGACCTACTTTCTCTTGATGTGAAAAGTTTTTGTGGGTTTTCCCTGAGGACCAACAATCTGACGGGAGAGGGCGCTTCTCTCAAAGAACGCAAGGTTTCAGTGGTTGGTTGATCCCGCAAGGGAATCTCGTTTACCTGTATAGATGAAGCACGAGATGGTAACGTGATTCAGATATTTACACTATTTATTGATTTTTAAAACCACAATGTTGTGATTCGCATATTTACACTATTTATTGATTTTCCCTGACGTCACTTCTTATAATGTCTAGAAACTCAGCTACACTATTGTGAAGTTGTATTCAGTGTATGTTAATAGGGTTTAAAGTAGATATAAAAATCCAAGATCTCACGTTTAAACTCAAACTAAAGTAAATATATGCTTATATGTTAATAGTGTATCAGGTTTATTTTGAACTTTGTAAAACTCAACAGAAGTACTTGTTTTTAATGTTTTTAAAAGGATTGTACATTTCGATTTTCATTTTAAGTTGCAAAAACCAAAAACCCCAAGATTTCTGACAGGTTAAAATCTTATATTATAAACTTCACAAAATCAGTAGAGCTTGCATTGACGTGAAAGTTTTTTTTATATTAAAAGTTTTAAAAATAAGTATTAAGTAATCTATTTTAAGATTTTTTGTAATTGTTTGAACAAAGTAGAAAAAGATATAGCAATGGCTGCCACAAAAAGCTAATCTGAAAAACGAAACGTACCATGAAAATCAAAAAACAAGTAACACAGAGACACAAGGATATATAGAAGTTAACTTCAAAATCGAAGTAACGCATGCTGTAAATAAACGGGAGGTAATATGCAAACTAAGTAATATATGCTTCGTCTGTGCAACTAAACCACACTGTCACAAAGAAAGGGTTGATTTGTAAAACTAAACCACACTGTCGCAAAGAAAGGGTTGATTTGTAAAACTAAACAACACTGTCGCAAAGAAAGGGTTGATTTGTAAAACTAAACCACACTGTCACAAAGAAAGGGTTGATTTGTAAAACTAATCCACACTGTCACAAAGAAAGGGTTGATTTGTAAAACTAATCCACACTGTCACAAAAAAAGGGTTGATTTGTAACACTAATCCACACTGTCACAAAGAAAGGGTTGATTTGTAAAACTAAACCACACTGTCACAAAGAAAGGGTTGATTTGTAAAACTAAACCACACTGTCACAAAGAGAGTTATAATTTGTAAAACTAAATTTCATTGTGTCACAAAGAGAGGTTTATTCTGTAAAAGTAAATTAAGCTGCGTCACTAGATAAGATAAATGATGTTTCTAGTTCCTCAACATCATGTGTAAAAAATAACTACAGTAAATCCATTAGTGATATGACCAAAACATGATAGAAATAAGTGGTTATTAATTTCCTTTTAAGTATTTATGTTTTAAAATATTGTTTTCGATATCGGAGTGTGTTTTCTTTCAAATATACTGTATTATATTCATATTATAAAATAAACCTAATGACTAGATATGTTTATTTTTTGTTTAGGTTATATATGTTGAATTTCAAATGATAGATATTAGTGGTCACGTGCAAGCGTAATGTCATCAGTGAAATGGATATGTAATTACATAACCCACCGCTAGGAGAAGGTCCCCTGCTTTTAATCGTCCATCTTTGTAGGCTGCTCCTCCATGGTGGATTTTAGTTACACATACTACTTCCTGAAAAATATCATATATCAAATATCAGTATCCTGAAAAATATCGATGAGTGTTTGTTTTAAATATGAACTAAAAACAACAGCCACTTTCTGCATTATGTATCACTTATCACGCTACTAAGTTTATTTAGTATGCCATCGTTAAGCGATCATTAGTACAGTTTCACTCGCTAGATGTCGCTATTAATAAAAATATAATATATTGTATGTTTTATTATAGCGAAGCCACATTGGGCTATCTGTTTAGTCCATCGACGGGAACCAAGTCCCTGATTTTAGCGTTCTAAATCCGTAGACTTACCGCTGTACTAGCGGAGGACAATATAAAATATAAATTTTAATAAAAGTTTTAATACACATACCAGCCATCTTGAGATACATTTTTACTTCAAGTGGGTTTCTCGTCATTACGAGATGTCGCTATTGTTAAATATTCAAAACGTCATGAAATAGGCGTTTCCCAGCTTTGTGATTTTACCCCAGTTAACTAAGTTGAAAGTCACCGATATTTGTTATTACCGTGTTCTGTTGTTTATAGTATTATGTATATTATATCCAAATAGTTACTACTATATGTCACCTTTAATACGTATCCATCAATACCATAAATACTGTAACCAGCATTTGGATATTTTATTATACTGGAATGTATATAGCGGTAGGCATCACCATTGTTTTCTGCTCATCATCCTCTAACCATTATAATTATATTCAAATTTTCACCGCTAGGTGTCACCAATATACTACTCACCAGATAAGTGTCGCTCCCACCAGCTACACTGATTCCCAGCTCGTTCTTGTCTTTCTTCAGGACTATTGTCGTCTCCACGAAGTCTTGAATGTTGCTTAGTGGTCCTATACAGGAATAAATAAATAAATAAATAATTAGCACTTCATCTAATTAGTCATGAAAAGATAGCTTCAGCTTTTAATTAATACAGCTAGTAGGCTTTTAATACAACCTAGCAGCACATCTGATGAAAGTTTAACAAAGTTAATTATATAGAGTTAACTCAAACTTTTTCTAAGTTCATTGTATTTTTTGTTTAGATATGTTTTAAATAAATTCATACGCATTTATTCTTATTGTAGCTTTCATTGTATTTTGAAACTTTGTGTTGTAAATAAATAAGACTAAATTAGTAAAACAATAAAAATAATGAGTAATAATTAAAATCACTCACCAGTTTGGAGTGTTTCAGATGTGTCTCAGAACGACTGGTATGGGGATCAAAACTTTTATATATAATTAAAATCACTCACCAGTTTGGAGTGTTTCAGATGTGTCTCAGAACGACTGGTATGGGGATCAAAACTTTCATATATAATTAATATCACTCACCAGTTTGGAGTGTTTTAGATGTGTCTCAGAACGACTGGTATGGGGATCAAAACTTTTATATATAATTAAAATCACTCACCAGTTTGGAGTGTTTCAGATGTGTCTCAGAACGACTGGTATGGGGATCAAAACTTTCATATATAATTAATATCACTCACCAGTTTGGAGTGTTTTAGATGTGTCTCAGAACGACTGGTATGGGGATCAAAACTTTTATATATAATTAAAATCACTCACCAGTTTGGAGTGTTTCAGATGTGTCTCAGAACGACCGGTATGGGGATCAAAACTTTTATATATAATTAAAATCACTCACCAGTTTGGAGTGATGTGTCTCAGAACGACCGGTATGGGGATCAAAACTTTTATATATAATTAAAATCACTCACCAGTTTGGAGTGTTTCAGATGTGTCTCAGAACGACCGGTATGGGGATCAAAACTTTTATATATAATTAAAATCACTCACCAGTTTGGAGTGTTTCAGATGTGTCTCAGAACAACCGGTATGGGGATCAAAACTTTTATATATAATTAAAATCACTCACCAGTTTGGAGTGTTTCAGATGTGTCTCAGAACGACTGGTATGGATATCAAAACTTTTATATAAATAAAGCAGAGAACAACTTCTTAATAAGTAATACTAATACTACTTAACAAGTAATACTAATACTATTTAATAAGTAATACTAATACTACTTAATAAGTAATATTAATACTACTTAATAAGTAATACTAATACTACAAATATCATAAGTAAATAATTCATAATATTTTCTAAGGACATGAAGAAACTAAGAAAACTGTGGAAAGAAAGCTGAAAGTACAAAGGAGGACAAAGTTCGTGAAGAGAACGAAAGGGAACACATGTAGTTGGAAAATAAGAAGAGGAAGCTGAATCAGTTGGTTCAGTATACTTGGAAACGAAGATAAAAATAGTATTTGTTTGATGAAACCTTTAGTTATAATGTGTAGTACACCTATAACATACTGTTGATAACTTAACATGTATAGAACAAATGGAAAGAATAACTTAAACACAAACTTTACCAGTTTCGTAACTCTTCAGTCGATGTTAAACACTCACACTTACATGAACTTAACCGTTACAACTTTATGAAGTGTAACTAATGTAACCAGTTTCATAACTCTGCAGTCGATGTTAAAAACTTGTAGGATGAACTCAACCGTTCAATAATTATTCAACTGTGTGAGTTCAACGTATGTAATAGTAACATAGGAATGTTGAGTTGAAATTAATATGTGTTTAACAACGTTTCGCCATTAAGTCTGTACAGTTTGTTGAAACGGAGCATTTTTCCTGCTTTGTTTTGATAAATGTTATTTTCTGCTGTAATTTTACCATTTACCCTTGTTACGTGTTTTGATTTTTTTCGGAAGAGTCTTCGATTTATTATGCTATGTAGTAATATATTAATATGTGCTAATTTTATGTTATTTGTCAGCAAGATTAATATTCACAATTTTCTTTTTTTTTAAACACAAATATATGTTTATATAAAAACATGAAACAATACAATTTATTTTAATTGTTATTACTAATAGTTATTACAAATGATGATTTATATACAATAGTTTTATAAACTTATGGAGAACACTGAGTTTTTTATCTAGTATGGAACTAAATATTTTATCGATTATCCAGGTCCACGACGAGCAACAAATTAATTCTGAGTTGATACTGTCACACATCTTGTTTAGGCTAGCTAGCTTGTTTGGCCTCACACTGATTAAAGCTCACTTTTTACCGAAGATATTTGTACAAATAATAACGTTTGAAGTAATTCACTCATGTTGAACGGCTTATAATGTTCGAAATCTATAAATATTCTTGGTGCAAATCTGTAGTTTTCCGATTAGTAGACGATAATTACAATTGTAGCTTCCTAGGCCTATAACACAGTGGCTATAGCTGACGTATAAAAATACCCTGTCTCTCGGCGCGTCGGTTTTTATATACCAATCACGAGAGTTTCTAGAATTTTCAAAAATGATCTCGTGCGTTTTGGTGGACAAATATTGTTGATATTTACAATCAGAAACGTTCTAAAAATTTCGAGAACAGGAGGACTGACGCAATGCATAATGAAAAATATACGACACATGCAAAGAAGAAAATTATATAGAAATAATCGTAGACACTAAACTATATGTACAACAGTAAACCTGTTATATCCTGCAACATCGAATTACCAGAAAAGTATTTATTAATAGCATGGAAGTTCATTAGCAACCACGACACTGCATTCTTCCTCCATCTATATATTTTTGTCAGTTACAGCAGGTAATATATTGTATGGAACATAGTGATTAAACAACTGTAACGCTATTCGTAAACGTGCCCCATTCTTTCTAACTTCAATAGCAAGTGAAAACAAATCGACACGGAGATATGCTTGTTTCTTCAGATTGTGTGGCAAATTACACAGTTAGATAGTGAAGAAGCTATACAGTTAGAAATGTAAACAATTTAGTTCCACAGTTCTGTTTCCTAGCGACGGAAAATGTGTACGAAGTTCTTTGTCTTGTTAGATTTGTTTGTATCTCGAACAGAAACTAGTGTTTGACTCTACTTGTCACAGCGAGTTTTCACGTCAATAAATCGTATTGAACAGCTAGTATTCCCTTGTTAAAGAAGGTTGTTGAATCATATATAACGCCGGGTTACATCTAAAGACAATGGATTGGTTATTCATTACATAAATATTCAAATTCCAGTTTTAAACGAGTAAGATAGATGTATATATAATCAGGTTACGTTTAAATAGAAGGTTTATTTTTATAGGCAAAGATCTTAACTGAAACATACAGAGTTAATACATTAACTATCTATCAACTAAGCTAACCACATATCTCATACTTAAACCACTAGTATTACATTAACTAGTTACTAACATTCCACTTACCACATAACTCATACTTAAACCACTAGGATTACAACATTAACTAGTTAGTGACATTCCACTTATCACATAACTCATTCTTAAACCACTAGGATTACAACATTAACTAGTTAGTGACATTCCACTTATCACATAACTCATTCTTAAACCACTAGGATTACATTAATTAGTTACTAACATTCCACTTATCACATAACTCATTCTTAAACCACTGGGATTACATTAACTAGTTACTAACATTCCACTTACCACATAACTCATACTTAAACCACTAGGATTACAACATTAACTAGTTACTAACATTTAACTTATCACATAACTCATTCTTAAACCACTAGGATTACAACATTAACTAGTTAGTGACATTCCACTTACCACATAACTCATTCTTAAACCACTAGGATTACAACATTAACTAGTTAGTGACATTCCACTTACCAGATAACTCATTCTTAAACCACTAGGATTACAACATTAACTACTTAGTAACATTCCACTTACCACATAACTCACACTTAAACCACTAGGATTACAACATTAACTAGTTAGTGACATTCCACTTACCACATAACTCACACTTAAACCACTAGGATTACAACGTTAACTAGTTACTAACCTTCCACTCACCACATAACTCATTCTTAAACCACTAGGATTACAACATTAACTAGTTAGTAACATTCCACTTACCACATAACTCATTCTTAAACAACTAGGATTACAACATTAACTAGTTAGTGACATTCCACTTATCACATAACTCATTCTTAAACCACAAGGATTACAACATTAACTAGTTAGTGACATTCCACTTACCACATAACTCATTCTTAAACCACTATGATTAGAATATTAACTGGTTAGTAACATTCCACTTACCACATAATTCATTCTTAAACCACTAGGATTACAACGTTAACTAGTTAGTAACTTTCGACTTACCACCTAACTTATTCTTAAACCTACAGAGTTCTTGGAGCTGACAAGTGTTAGAACACTTTATTATTGTTATAGTCCAAGTGTCAGAATGATCTTAACTAGTGTAAAAGAACATTCTTGGTGTTATATACTGATTTGTCAGAACGATCTCCACTTGTGGTAGAATACTTTTAGTGTTACATACCGAGTTCTCGTAACGATCTCCACTTGTGTTAGAACACTTTTATTGTTACATACCGAGTTCTCGTGACGATCTCCACTTGTGTTAGAACACTTTTAGTGTTACATACCGAGTTCTCGTAACGATCTCCACTTGTGTTAGAACACTTTTAGTGTTACATACCGAGTTCTCGTGACGATCTCCACTTGTGTTAGAACACTTTTAGTGTTACATACCGAGTTCTAGTAACGATCTCCATTTGTGTTAGAACACTTTTAGTGTTACATACCGAGTTCCTGTAACGATCTCCACTTGTGTTAGAACACTTTTAGTGTTACATACCGAGTTCTCGTAACGATCTCCACTTGTGTTAGAACACTTTTAGTGTTACATACCGAGTTCTCGTAACGATCTTTACTTGGGTTAGAGTATTGGAAAAATATCTAAAAATTATATTTATTTGTTATTAAACTTTGTATAAATGTAGAGAAAGAAGGCGCCAACTGGAAATTGTTCATGTACTGATGAATAGAACGAGTATTGGTGGAAGAACTTATATCTTATGTTTGTTTATTTAAAGAGATAAATTTGACCACAGTGAGGTCATTCTAATATTAGTTTCTCTTTAAAATCAGGTACGTACTAAAATGTTGAGGTAACGAGTTTAAAGTTTCTGTTATAGTTATAAAACCACATATTTCCTTGGTGGCTTGGCAGTCAATATGGGAGCTTATAATTCTGGAATCAGATTTTATTACAATGGTAAAACCGAATGTTTAGGGTTACAACAGAGACGTGTTTATAGCTGATAATGGAGAGAACAATGAACTATCACGTAAACTAATTAACCCCCAAATTACAGATTCTTAAAGATAACACTCACAAATATTCATGCCCTAACCAGCTTGTGGGTTTCAAATTTTTAAACAGTGTGTGAGTTACAAACACATAAATGTAAAAGAATCATCAGTAATGTATGAAATTAATCTCATTAACTAGTGCTACCTTATTTTAAAAAGTTTCATTAGTAATTTAATTAATATTATTAATTACTGTTAACGTATTTTACAGTTTCATTAATTATGTAATTATTATTACTATTAATGTATTTCACAATGTTTCATCAGGAATATAATTAATATTACTAATTACTGCTGATATATTTCACAAAGTTTCATCAATTATATAATTAATTTTAATAATTATTGGTAACCTATTTTACGAAGTTTCATTAATAGTATAATTAATTACTGCTAATAATTTAACCTTATTAGCTGCTTAAAACCTGTTTCAAATCTTCATCAATAACATAATTAAATCTTATAAATTGCTGCTAATTTATGTTATAAAGGTTCACTGCTGATATAATTAATAATACTTATTGCTTTTAACATATTTTATTCAGAAAATGAGTGATTGCACTTACTGGTTCGTGCTTTACAGAAAAACAAACCTAACACTCATCCATACATTGATTTCACTGCTAATGAAGTACATGAAAAATAAATCATATATTTAAGAAATCTAAATGTGGGCCGTCTAGATGTGGAACAGTTAAATTTAAATGTAGGCAGTCTAGTTGTGGAACAGTTAAATTTAAATGTAGGCAGTCTAGATGTGGAACAGTTAAATCTAAATGTAGGCAGTCTAGATGTGGAACAGTTAAATTTAAATGTAGGCAGTCTAGATGTGGAACAGCTAAGTCTAAATTTGGGCAGTTTAGATGTGGAACAGTTAAATTTAAATGTAGGCAGTCTAGATGTGGAACAGTTAAATTTAAATGTAGGCAGTCTAGATGTGGAACAGCTAAGTCTAAATGTGGGCAGTTTAGATGTGGAACAGTTAAATTTAAATGTAGGCAGTCTAGATGTGGAACAGCTAAATCTAAATGTGGGCAGTTTAGATGTGGAACAGTTAAATCTAAATGTAGGCAGTCTAGATGTGGAACAGCTAAATCTAAATGTGGGCAGTTTAGATGTGGAACAGTTAAATCTAAATGTGGGCAGTTTAGATGTGGAACAGTTAAATCTAAATGTAGGCAGTCTAGATGTGGAATAGTTAAATCTAAATGTAGGCAGTCTAGAAACAGTATAGAAAAAGAATGGGCGATAAGGAACACAGAGTAATAGAAGAATATTGTCCTTAATAGAATAAGAGATAACTAATTATTATTGTTTTGAATTGGTTTCGGCAATGTTTAACAAGTGGGATTTAATCTCTTCGTTTAACAAGCAATGATGTGTTGCCAAAGTAGAAAAATAACTGAAACTGCCGATTCTGCAACTTACCACATATTGGCATTAAGATGGAGGCATGGCAGGGTGACAAGCGATTATCGGATGCCACTGTTTCGTCAGGGAGAACAACCATTTCGAAAGCATCATGTTTGATTTTAGGACACATAAATTTGTTGTCTTTGCTCCCAATGGTATCCATTCTTTTTTCCGAGGCGTCGTTTGATGATCAGTCATCAACAAATTGTCCAGTAATCGACATAATACTTTCAATCTGTAATCAGAATGTGTCCAAGGAAACAATCCTTAAAACCAATAGCAAACTAAATGTTCCCAAGGAAACACTCCTTAAAACCAATAGCAAACTAAATGTGTCCAAGGAAACAATCCTTAAAACCAATAGCAAACTAAATGTGCCCAAGGAAACAATCCTTAAACCAATAACAAACTATGTGATTTTATTTATTAACTTGGGTGCGTTTTGTAAGGTTGAATGCTACTCAAATAGCTTTTACTGCAGAGAATATTTTGGTGGAACTGGAAGAATCCAAACCCGGATGTCCAGTTCCGAAATTCAAAGTACCACCACCTAATTAAATATCTTCCTGTTATTAAACCATGTATTTATCAACACAATCAAGAGTGAATAATGACCTCTCATCTAAGGAATAAATACAATTTGTTAATCAAACCTTTTAATTTTTAGTACAAAGTACAAATTTCATACAATTGACTCATGATATTATCCGTTATCATTTTTACACAACTGCGACTACAATTCCTTAGTTTTCAATAAACGGTTGTATTGACATTATTATTATATTATTCTCTTTCAATGATACCTTACTGCATGTCAACATTAGCTACCACATTCTTTCTCAACAATGTGTTGGTTAATGTTCACTTTATTACGTTATACTATTCTCCCAACAATACTTTCATTCGTGTCTAGACTGTACATCATTGGTACTTACTTTATGAACAAGGTCTAGACTGTACATCATTGATACTTACTTTATGAACAAGGCCTAGACTGTACATCATTGATACTTACTTTATGAACAAGGTCTAGACTGTACATCATTGATACCTGTTTTATGAACAAGGTCTAGGCTGTACATCATTGATACTTATTTTATGAACAAGGCCTAGACTGTACATCATTGATACTTATTTTATGAAGAAGGTCTAGGCTGTACATCATTGATACTTACTTTATAAACAAGGTCTAGGCTGTACATCATTGATACTTACTTTATAAACAAGGTCTAGCTGTATATCATTGATACTTACTTTATGAACAAGGTCTAGACTGTACATCATTGATACTTATTTTATGAACAAGGTCTAGGCTGTACATCATTGATACTTACTTTATGAACAAGGTCTAAACTGTACATCATTGATACCTGTTTTATGAACAAGGTCTAGGCTGTGCACATCTCTAGTTTATCGCTGCTGGATTAGGGACAGCCATCACGGATAACCATCACGCAGCTTTGCGTAAACTTTAAAATAAACTAAATCTTTCGCAGTCTTACCAACTGATGTTTTACTCACAAATGTAAACATTCCTGTCCAAGTGTGTGCTTAGTCTGATGTTGATCTCTATTGAAACCTTTGTCGTTTTCCAGGTACAAAGAAAGTAATACTATATTCTCTGTCTTATTCGGTTGTCAAACAAGAAGAAAAACGTTTCATGATAATATTAATTTTCTACTTGTTTATTTATTTTTATCAAAATTGACGACACGTCCGTTAAAGAAGGTTCTTGGATCTTAGTTTCGTTAGGTTTTGAGATTGCAGTTGGTTGAAGTATTTGACAATTTTATTTAAAGATGTATATTGTACTTGTTTGATTCATTTTGATGCTCATATCATGTTCTAATAAACTTAATATTCTGCACTCGCCCGAGGTGGTCTATTGTTGGAGATCTCTTAAACACTGCAACTTGCAAACGGCATTGTTAGGGTATGCTGTAATTCATTATTTTTTATTTACATATTTATAAGTAAGTGACAAAGAGAATTTCGGTAGTATTTTCACTTTATTATCCAACTACAGACCGTAACGGCTTTGTCTTCACTTGAGACCGTCCCGACATCGTAACAATTTTATCTATCCAGTCGTTTAATACGATGAACATGGTCTGTGAGTCACAGTCTAGTGTTTAGAGATGAAGACGTTTTCACCTTTTAATTAATTTGTGAGTTCGCTGACACTAAATCCAAGTACATTACCCAAATATATTAAAAATTGTTTTTAGTAAATTATTGAGATATGTTATATAATGTTAGTATGGTTTTAAAGTCACTGCGACAAAATCCAGTTTTAGGTTTAATTAATTTGTGTGACGACAGTAGAAACAGGATAAAACCGTAACCGAATGTTAACTTAGAACAATCAATTATTATTATCTTTCAAAATTAATGAACAAATTGTTTGTTGTTATGCGCAGGGAACCAAAATACACCACTAGTGCTGTGCTTAGTAAGAATACCGAAATTGGTTTTTAGTCTTATAATAAAAACACTTCTGACTGACCTGTTAGCCGCTAGGTGGCTACAGTATTTGTGCGAAATAACATGTATTTCCAAAGTTAAATAAATAATCTAAATCAATAAAAGAACCATTTGCGAGCATTGTTTAAAAAGTATAATACAATGTTAAATTGTCTCATCTATAAATTGTACAAAATAACGTCAGATCAGACTTGACCACGTAGATAAATATTGTATTCTTCAAACCCCTAACGATTACAGTTAGAAAATCTCACTCGTAGCCACATTAAGCATTCCTCACTACGCTCGATGGGTCCTCTTAAACCATGTTCGATGTTGGATGTCCTCAACAGTGGACTTATTTATTTTCGATTAAAAAGGAAAACAGACAAGACATGTTCAGCAAAGTACAGTAACCTTTCTATATAAATCTTATCGAACAGTGACATTAGTATCTTCATATTACAGACTGTACAGCAGTCTTTATATATAAATCTTACGTAACAGTGACTTTAGTATCTTCATATTACAGACTGTACAACAATCTTTCTGTATAAATCTTACGGAACAGTGACTTTAGTATCTTTATATTACAGACTTGCAGTAGCCTTTCTATATAAATCTTATAGAACAATGGCTTTAGTATCTTTATATTATAGACTGTACAGCAACCTTTCTATATAAATCTTTCAGAAAAATGACTAATATCTTTATGTTACAGAATGTACAGCAACCTTTCTATATAAATCTTATAGAAAAGTGACTTTAATATCTTTATATTACAGAATGTACAGCAATTTTTCTATATAAATCTTATAGAACAGTGAAATTAGTATTTTTATATTATAGACTGTACAATAACTTTTCTATATAAATCTCACAGAACAGTGGCTTTAGTATCTTTATATTATAGATTATAGAGCAATCTTTTTGTATAAATATTATAGAACAGTGACATTAGTATGTTTATATTACAGACTATACAGCAGTATTTATGTATAAATCTTACGGAACAGCGGCTTTAGTATCTTTATATTATAGACTACAATAACTTTTCTATATAAATCTTACAGAACAGTGGCTTTAGTTCAGTGGAATTTCTAACTCGGGTTTAGAGTGCCTCACGATATAACAAACATGTACACCTATAGGAACAGCTTACGTATAATTGATTTCTCAATAACAATTTTGTTCCTACAGTCTGCAAGTTTGTAGACTTACAAAAATTGAGGTTGATATGTTCCGTTTTGTCGTTTGCTTTAAACCAAACACCTCCAAGTTCATATGACTTATTCCCAGTTGTTGTAAATTCATCAATATTCGTTTGGTCAAGTGAACCTGTGAGCCATCCTGGCTCTTTGTTAGTCTTACTAAACCTGTAAAGATTTTATTCGATAAACTACAAATTAATTGTCACCAGGTCTTCCCTCCCTGTTGGAGTAGGGAGAGATAAAGAAAATTCTCTAGCGAATCGCTTTAAATCGCTAGGCTTATCTGCTACTCTGCCTCACATTAAACTCTACGTTGTTTTAGGTTTATCTATTCGGTTTCGTCAACGATAGGTGTACATTAACTAGATAGTAGCGTACTTAATTAACTCGATATATCAGTTATGTGTTTCATTTTGACACCTCCCAGTTGCTTTGTGAGATTTAAAGTAATGACACCTAGTGCAGCTTGAATAAACCACTTAAATCATAACTCGAAGCAGATAAACCAAGCGGTTGGAAGTTACGTGAAGGATAGTTCGTTCATTGAAACTTTAAATAGACGTGGTAGCCACTTTGGGAACTTCAACAGAATTCGGCTGACCTTTCAATGAAATTACACGACGACGTTTCGATCTATTTATAAAAGCCAAAACTTCATTTCCGTTTCTTTCAACAGGAAGTTACATCGCAGTAAAATTAGGAAACCCACGGATCGTTTAACAAGAGTATTCATCACATCCGGTAAAACCTGCGGATCACGACAAGACCACGCTCGCGCAAGTAGAAAACAATGTGATCTCACTCACTGGGCACGATCTTCCATCCTCAGAAACCGGGTTTCGATACGTGGTGGCCAGAGTATTGTGTGGCTTTGCGTTAGAAACAAAGGATCTTTACGAGGACAGATTACAGTTGAAAAGGTTTTGTTGAATGGTAAACACAAGTATATAAGTACAGATAAATAATAAAACAGAATATATTACTGTTGTGTACTTGTACGTCAGTGTTGCAGTGATAAAACATTATAATATATTACTGTTATGTACTTGTACGTCATTGTTACAGTAATAAAACATTATAATATATTACTGTTATGTACTTGTACGTCATTGTTACAATAATAAAACATTATAATATATTACTGTTATGTACTTGTACGTCATTGTTACAGTAATAAAACATTATAATATATTACTGTTGTGTACTTGTACGTCATTGTTACAGTAATAAAACATTATAATATATTACTGTTATGTACTTGTACGTCATTGTTACATTAATAAAACATTATAATATATTACTGTTGTGTACTTGTACGTCATTGTTACAGTAATAAAACATTATAATATATTACTGTTATGTACTTGTACGTCATTGTTACAGTAATAAAACATTATAATATATTACTGTTATGTACTTGTACGTCATTGTTACAATAATAAAACATTATAATATATTATTGTTGTGTACTTGTACGTCAGTGTTGCAGTGATAAAACATTATAATATATTACTGTTATGTACTTGTACGTCATTGTTACAGTAATAAAACATTATAATATATTACTGTTATGTACTTGTACGTCATTGTTACAATAATAAAACATTATAATATATTACTGTTATGTACTTGTACGTCATTGTTACATTAATAAAACATTATAATATATTACTGTTGTGTACTTGTACGTCATTGTTACAGTAATAAAACATTATAATATATTACTGTTACGTACTTGTACGTCATTGTAACAGTAATAAAACATTATAATATATTACTGTTATGTACTTGTACGTCATTGTTACAATAATAAAACATTATAATATATTACTGTTATGTACTTGTACGTCAATGTTACAGTAATAAAACATTATAATATATTACTGTTGTGTACTTGGACGTCATTGTCAGAGTAATAAAACATTATAATATATTACTGTTATGTCCTTGAAAGTTATGCTTTTTTACATAGCTGTAACAATAATAAAACATTACAATGTATTATGCTTATATATTTGTACGTCATTTTTACAATAATAAAACTATACAATGGATTACCTTTATATACGTGTACGTCATTATTACAACAATAAAACATTACAATGTATTATGTTTATAGAATTGTATGTCTTTGTTACATTGTGGCAACATTGTAATGACTAATTTTCACATATGTGTTCGTCATCGTTGCATTATGAAAACCTTGTAACAGTTTACGCTGCACATCAGTGTAAACCTTAATGTTAAATACATTTACCTTTACAAGCCCTCCCTATTCTAACACAATCTTACAATATAACGTGTTCACATTCGTTTTTTCTTGGATGAATTTTGTTTGTTAACAAATAGAAAAGAATAAACATTGTAAGCGTTCGAATAACTTTTAGACATATGAAAATTGTATAATGTCATTGTAAGGACACTAGAAACAAAAAAACTAACAAGAGAGATTTTTTCTACTTACCAGTTTGTATCCGATAATTATCACTTTTGTCGCGTCAATAAAATTACTAGGACTGGAGAGAAACTTCGAATCTTACTACTTCACTTATGTACATGTGAAAAGTGTGACCAGTTTTGCACGCGACGTTGGTGATCAATAAAAACCTTATCACTAGAGGGCGTATGATACACGTAAAGAACTGGTACTATTTCACCTGCGAATACCTGTAACAACATGTATCAAACATTTTAAGAAGAGAAGACACTGGGATTGAAAGTTCTGTTAAGACACATAACCTTACAGAGCTTTAATATTACAAGAAGAAATATTTCTCTACTTATTTAGGAATAGTTCTCCCTCCAAATAAAGGTAGCTTTTTTTCACGTATAGCAAAACACAAACTCACAATTATCTACATAAATAAAATAGAAATATTTCCCTCTGTTCATTTTGTTCACTTGTTTACAACTCTTGTAAATCGTCCTGACATATTAACGTTATTAACCGTGTATTCCACAGTTTTATTTAACGATTCCAGACAGTATGTTATTAACCGTGTATTCCACATTTTTATTTAACGATTCCAGAGAGTATGTTATTAACTGTGTATTCCACAGTTTTATTTGACGATTCCAAACAGTATGTTATTAACTGTGTATTCCACAGTTTTATTTAACGATTCCAGACGTAGTATGTTATTAACTGTGTATTCCACAGTTTTATTTAACGATTCCAGACAGTATGTTATTAACTGTGTATTCCACAGTTTTATTTAACGATTCCAAACAGTATGTTATTAACTGTATTCCACAGTTTTATTTAACGATTTCAGACGTAGTATGTTATTAACTGTGTATTCCACAGTTTTATTTAACGATTTCAGACAGTATGTTATTAACTGTGTATTCCACAGTTTTATTAAACGATTCCAGACGTAGTATGTTATTAACTGTGTATTCCACAGTTTTATTTAACGATTCCAGACGTAGTATGTTATTAACTGTGTATTCCACAGTTTTATTTAACGATTCCTGACAGTATGTTATTAACTGTGTATTCCACAGTTTTATTTAACGATTCCTGACATACTAATGTTATTAACTGTGTATTCCACAGTTTTATTTAACGATTCCAGACGTAGTATGTTATTAACTGTGTATTCCACAGTTTTATTTAACGATTCCTGACAGTATGTTATTAACTGTGTATTCCACAGTTTTATTTAACGATTCCTGACATACTAATGTTATTAACTGTGTATTCCACAGTTTTATTTAACGATTCCTGACATACTAATATTATTAACTGTGTATTCCACAGTTTTATTTAACGATTCCTGACATACTAATGTTATTAACTGTGTATTCCACAGTTTAATTTAACGATTCCTGACATTCTAATGTTATTAACTGTGTATTCCACAGCTTTATTTAACGATTCCTGACATACTAATGTTATTAACTGTGTATTCCACAGTTTTATTTAACGATTCCTGACATTCTAATGTTATTAACTGTGTATTCCACAGCTTTATTTAACGATTACAGACAGTATGTTATTAAATGTATTCCACAGTTTTATTTAACGATTCCTGACATACCAATGTTATTAACTGTGTATTCCACAGTATACAGTAGTGTGTAATCAGTAGAAACTAAAAATACATCATATAAGTGACGTAATAATCAGTGATGACCCACTTGTAGAGAAATATGTATGCAAAAACGGCTCGTTTGGGTTGAGCAAATATTTTACGTTGAAGAGCGAACAACGTTTCGACCTTCTTCGGTCATCGTCAGGTTCACAAAGAAAGAAAGAGGTAACTGACGGGAAGCTGACCACATGTTTGGAAGGGGTTGTGTAACTGAGTGTCGGAATGTAGAGGGCGGTGTTAGATGTTTGAATATATAATTTTATTTTATTATATTTAATACAGGTATAAAGGCGTTCCTTTATATTGGTTTATTTTGGGTTTAAGTTGTTGTATAAGTAAGGCTTCTTTAATTTTGCGTTTGTTTCTTTATTTATATATATAAAAGACTCTTAACGTTCAAATTTGTACTGTTGTGACATCAGTAAAACGTGGGCATTCCACACACATTACTATGTACTCTGTAGGTCAAGTCAAGACACACTGATGGGCATTCCACACACATTACTATGCACTCTGTAGGTCATGTCAAGACACACTGATGGGCATTCCACATACATTACTATGTACTCTGTAGGTCAAGTCAAGACACACTGATGGGCATTCCACACACATTACCATGTACTCTGTAGGTCATGTCAAGACACACTGATGGGCATTCCACACACATTACTATGTACTCTGTAGGTCAAGTCAAGACACACTGATGGGCATTCCACACACATTACTATGTACTCTGTAGGTCAAGTCAAGACACACTGATGGGCATTCCACACACATTACTATGTACTCTGTAGGTCAAGTCAAGACACACTGATGGGCATTCCACACACATTACTATGTACTCTGTAGGTCAAGTCAAGACACACTGATGGGCATTCCACACACATTACTATGTACTCTGTAGGTCAAGTCAAAACACACTGATGGGCATTCCACACACATTACTATGTACTCTGTAGGTTACAACAAGACACACTGATGGGCATTCCACACACATTACTATGTACTCTGTAGGTCAAGTCAAGACACACTGATGGGCATTCCACACACATTACTATGTACTCTGTAGGTCAAGTCAAGACACACTGATGGGCATTCCACATACATTACTATGTACTCAGTAGGTTACAACAAGACACACTGATGGGCATTCCACACACATTACTATGTACTCAGTAGGTTACAACAAGACACACTGATGGGCATTCCACACACATTACTATGTACTCTGTAGGTCAAGTCAAGACACACTGATGGGCATTCCACACACATTACTATGTACTCTGTAGGTCAAGTCAAGACACACTGATGGGCATTCCACACACATTACTATGTACTCTGTAGGTCAAGTCAAGACACACTGATGGGCATTCCACACACATTACTATGTACTCTGTAGGTCAAGTCAAGACACACTGATGGGCATTCCACACACATTACTATGTACTCTGTAGGTCAAGTCAAGACACACTGATGGGCATTCCACACACATTACTATGTACTCTGTAGGTCAAGTCAAAACACACTGATGGGCATTCCACACACATTACTATGTACTCTGTAGGTTACAACAAGACACACTGATGGGCATTCCACACACATTACTATGTACTCTGTAGGTCAAGTCAAGACACACTGATGGGCATTCCACACACATTACTATGTACTCTGTAGGTCAAGTCAAGACACACTGATGGGCATTCCACATACATTACTATGTACTCAGTAGGTTACAACAAGACACACTGATGGGCATTCCACACACATTACTATGTACTCTGTAGGTCAAGTCAAGGCACACTGATGGGCATTCCACACACATTACTATGTACTCTGTAGGTCAAGTCAAGACACACTGATGGGCATTCCACACACATTACTATGTACTCTGTAGGTCAAGTCAAGACACACTGATGGGCATTCCACACACATTACTATGTAATCTGTAGGTCAAGTCAAGACACACTGATGGGCATTCCACACACATTACTATGTACTCTGTAGGTCAAGTCAAGACACACTGATGGGCATTCCACACACATTACTATGTACTCTGTAGGTCAAGTCAAGACACACTGATGGGCATTCCCCACACATTACTATGTACTCTGTAGGTCAAGTCAAGACACACTGATGGGTATTCCACACACATTACTATGTAGTCTGTAGGTCAAGTCAAGACACACTGATGGGCATTCCACACACATTACTATCTACTCTGTAGGTCAAGTCAAGACACACTGATGGGCATTCCACACACATTACTATGTACTCTGTAGGTCAAGTCAAGACACACTGATGGGCATTCCACACACATTACTATGTACTCTGTAGGTCAAGTCAAGACACACTGATGGGCATTCCACACACATTACTATGTACTCTGTAGGTCAAGTCAAAACACACTGATGGGCATTCCACACACATTACTATGTACTCTGTAGGTCAAGTCAAGACACACTGATGGGCATTCCACACACATTACTATGTACTCTGTAGGTCAAGTCAAGACACACTGACTTCAAAATCAAGAAATAAAAACATTTCTTACTCAAAACTTTTGTTTTATTAGTCCTGAAGCAGAACACTTTGACCCGTGTATTGTTCAAAATAGATATAGGGTCTCCAGAAGTGTTCTGCTGACGACGAACACAAGATATTTGTATGAAGTTTTAGTTGACCAGAACTCAGACTTTAACAACGAACTTATATACTGTAATAGTAGTGCTAATAAAGTCAATTTTGTGAAATTATTTTATTGGGCGAAACCACTTACGAGAATTAAAAGACAATAATCAGTTGTTAGTGAAACTAATTTGTAGATAAATAATAATTATTTGAAACATGTTAACCCTCATACACACGGTGGGGGTCAAAAATGGGCCCACTTGTGTTTAAGTTGTTATAGAAATATCAAAGGTGTGACTTTCGGGCCTAAAAATGTACCTAATTTAATCTATACTAATAACATACTATACTAATACGTTTAACATGTATTTTATGCAAATGGGGTATTACACCCCTTGTCTAATGTCGAAATTCACGTTTTCCACATTGGGGGTTATTTTTGAACCCCGTTTAAAAAACTCAATTACATGTCTGGTAAACAATCAATTAATATATTGATATGAAATTTTGTGTTCTAGAACATTCTAGAACACTCTATAAATGTTCTCGAGTATTCTAGAATATTATTATCCACGTTGCATAGAGAGCCCTCAATCGATGATGAATCAGGAAAACCTGAAATAATATCATACTATAACTCCACCAAAGGAGGAGTCGATACACTAGACCAAATAATTAGATTCTTTTCCACAAAAAGAAAGACCAGAAGGTGGCCAATGGCACTATTTTATAACATTCTTGATGCTGCCGCATACAATGCTTACCTTCTCTATAGCCAGCGCCATCCAGAATTCGCATCAAAGTACCAAAAAAGAGCAAGACGTGAATTTCTGAAGTTGCTTACTGATGAATTACTGCCTGAAGAAGGTACAAATGAGGTGATCCCTCCAAAAAGACAAAAAGTTACTGAAGAGAACGTTAGGAAATGGTGTCAAATATGCACACGTGATTCAAGGAAAAACACTTCTTCAAAGTGTATCAAATGTAGTAAAATGGCTTGCAATGACCATAAAGTTACCCAGAGTGTATGCATAAATTGTATAGAATAAATATTTTGTCCAAATATATACTTTGCTTATGTGAAAATAAATTTTTAAAATATTTTTGGTGGGGGTCAAAAATGACCCCCAGTGTGGGCAACGTAATTTTTTTGAGTGTGTGTACTAGGGTTAAACGTTGACAAAATACTGCATAAAGAGTTTAGCCTCACATGCTAAGCCTAACTAATAGAGTATCTGAAAGAAATTTCTAGAAGGATAGTGTTAGACTAAAACAAGGTATAAACTAGAGGGTTTTTTTATGTTTCTTCATTAACTGAAGTGGTAACACTGCTATTTAGATTCTTTAGCTACCATGACGACCCAGAAGAACTTTTATTTATCGAAATTTCTAGAAGGATAGTGTTAGACTAAAACAAGGTATAAACTAGCGGTTTTTTATGTTTCTTCATTAACTGAAGTGGTAACACTGCTATTTAGATTCTTTAGCTACCATGACGACCCAGAAGAACTTTTATTTATCGGTGATAAAAAGAGTGAAGATTATTTATTGGCTCTTTTTTATTTAATCACCAGTGCAGGATCTAAAGAGAAATTGTCTTAATTTTCCTGGTAATAATGTCACCAGAGCGATTTAGTTAAGGAACGTTTCGTTTGTAAGTAAAAACACAATAAAGACGTATGGTGTTTTAATAAGTAGAACTGGACTTGTTAACTTTCTTAAAAAATCACGAGTTTATTACTTATCTAAACAGAAAGGAAATAACACATTGTGCTGATGAATGTGACTGGTGGCTTTTCTTTGTTGTTTATCTGAGCCGAAGACAAGATTTACTTCTCTGTGCCTTAATTAGATCTGGCTGAAAGTGTGTAACATTAGCCTGTTTTTGTCTCTCAGTCAGATGTAACACGTAGAAACTACAATACGGTTATCTAGGTGGCTACTAATTTCTTCATCGAATTCCACGATATGGTGACGAACATATAATGCTGCTATGTCTACTCAACCCTATGTGTAACATACTAAACTCTCTGTATAATGTCGTCAATTCTGTGTATGTCCACTCAACCCTATATGTAACATACTAAACTCTCTGTATAATGTCAATTCTGTGTATGTCTACTCAACCTTATGTTCAACATACTAAACTTTCTGTATAATGTCAATTCTGTGTATGTCCACTCAACCTTATGTGTAACATACTAAACTCTCTGTATAATGTCGTCAATTCTGTGTATGTCTACTCAACCTTATATGTAACATACTAAACTCTCTGTATAATGTCGTCAATTCTGTGTATGTCTACTCAACCTTATATGTAACATACTAAACTCTCTGTATAATGTCGTCAATTCTGTGTATGTCTACTCAACCTTATATGTAACATACTAAACTCTCTGTATAATGTCAACATTGTGTATGTCTACTCAACCCTATATGTAACATACTAAACTCTCTGTATAATGTCAATTCTGTGTATGTCTACTCTACCTTATGTGTAACATACTAAACTCTCTGTATAATGTCGTCAATTCTGTGTATGTCCACTCAACCCTATATGTAACCCTGTATAATGTCAATTCTGTGTATGTCTACTCAACCTTATGTGCAACATACTAAACTCTCTGTATAATGTCAACTCTGTGTATGTCTACTCAACCTTATATGTAACATACTAAACTCTCTGTATAATGTCAATTCTGTGTATGTCTACTCAACCTTATGTGCAACATACTAAAGTCTCTGTATAATGTCAATTCTGTGTATGTCTACTCAACCTTATGTGCAACATACTAAACTCTCTGTATAAAGTCAACTCTGTGTATGTCTACTCAACCTTATGTGCAACATACTAAACTCTCTGTATAATGTCAATTCTGTGTATGTCTACTCAACCTTATGTGAAACATACTAAAGTCTCTGTATAATGTCAATTCTGTGTATGCCCACTCAACTCTATGTGTAATATACCCAACCCTCTCCATAATGTTGTAACTCCTCAGTATGTCTACTCAACCCTATGTAACATACTAAACTCTCTGTATAATGATGCCAATCCTCAGTATGTCTACTCAACCCTATGTGTGAGATATACCCAACCTTCTCTATAATGTTGTCAATCCTTCAGGTGTGTGCTCAACCCCATGAATAACGTATACATCTATGTGACTTAATTAATGTATGTTTTCAATGAAGCATTTAGTTCGTGAAAACGTATTCAACTCCATGTTTTAATATATGTTTTGACGGCAAATTTAGGTTTATTTATTACAGACGCTTCAGGCTAAAATAATTGAGTAAACGTTTGAAGTAACTGAAATTGTTCTTGATGACTGACAAAGTATCCAAGTGGAAACAGAACAGAAATGTAATTACTCTCCTTGAGTAAGTCCAATAACATTGAAGATTAGATTTTCCTTGGATCACAACTCTCAAGACTTTACTCTCTAAAGACTCTGATTTATCTTTTAAAAGTAAAAATGGTCTAACATGTAAATATCATAATTATCACCTAAAAATTATAATGATTTAAAATCAAAGATAGCAATGATTTAAAGTATAAAGATAATAAAGGTTTAATATCTATTGTTAATAATGATTTAATGTATAAAGATAAAAAAGACTTAATATGTATTGCCAATAACCATGTAACGTATAAAGATAATAATAATTTAACGTTGCAAGATATTAATGATTTAATATCTATTTGTAATAATGATTTAACGTATAATGACAATAATGATTTAATATATATTGGTAATAACCATGTATCGTATAATAATCATAAAGATTTATTATCTATTGTTAATAATGATTTAACGCATAAAAATAATAATGATTTAATATCTATTGATAATAATGTTTTAACGTATAGTTTGTTTGTTTTCGAATTTCGCACAAAGCTACTCGAGGGCTATCTGTGCTAGCCGTCCCTAATTTAGTAGTGTAAGACTAGAGGGAAGGCAGCTAGTCATCACTACCCACCGCCAACTCTTGGGCTATTCTTTTACCAACGAATAGTGAGATTGACCGTCACATTATAACGCCCCCACGGTTGGAAGGGCGAGCATGTTTGGCACGATTCGGGCGCGAACCCGCGACCCTCAGATTACGAAGCGCACGCCTCAACGCGCTAGGCCATGCCGGGCCATTTAACGTATAAAGGTAGTAATGATTTAATATCTATTGGTATTATATCTATAACCATGTAAAGTATAAAAATAATATTGATTTAATATCTATTGGTAATAACCATGTAAAGTATAAAAATAATATTGATTTAATATCTATTGGTAATAACCATGTAAAGTATAAAAATAATAATGATTTAATATCTATTGGTAATAACCATGTAAAGTATAAAAATAATAATGATTTAATATCTATTGGTAATAACCATGTAAAGTATAAAAATAATAATGATTTAATATCTATTGGTAATAACCATGTAAAGTATAAAAATAATAATGATTTAATATTTATTGGTAATAACCATGTAAAGTATAAAAATAATAATGATTTAATATCTATTGGTAATAACCATGTAAAGTATAAAAATAATAATGATTTAATATCTATTGGTTATAACCATGTAAAGTATAAAAATAATGATGATTTAATATCTATTGGTTATAACCATGCAAAGTATAAAAATAATAATGATTTAATATCTATTGGTTATAACCATGTAAAGTATAAAAATAATATTGATTTAATATCTATTGGTAATAACCATGTAAAGTATAAAAATAATAATGATATAATATCTATTGGTAATAACCATGTAAAGTATAAAAATAATAATGATTTAATATCTATTGGTAATAACCATGTAAAGTATAAAAATAATAATGATTTAATATTTATTGGTAATAACCATGTAAAGTATAAAAATAATATTGATTTAATATCTATTGGTAATAACCATGTAAAGTATAAAAATAATAATGATTTAATATCTATTGGTTATAACCATGTAAAGTGTAAAAATAATAATGATTTAATATCTATTGGTTATAACCATGTAAAGTATAAAAATAATAATGATTTAATATATATTGGTTATAACCATGTAAAGTATAAAAATAATAATGATTTAATATCTATTGGTAATAACCATGTAACGTATAAAGATAATAATTATTTAATATATATTGGTTATAACCATGCAAAGTATAAAAATAATAATGATTTAATATATATTGGTTATAACCACGTAAAGTATAAAAATAATAATGATTTAATATCTATTGGTAATAACCATGTAAAGCATAAAAATAATAATGATTTAATATCTATTGGTTATAACCATGTAAAGTATAAAAATAATAATGATTTAATATCTATTAGTTATAACCATGTAAAGTATAAAATAATAATGATTTAATATCTATTGGTAATAACCATGTAACGTATAAAGATAATAATTATTTAATATATATTGGTTATAACCATGTAAAGTATAAAAATAATAATGATTTAATATCTATTGGTTATAACCATGTAAAGTATAAAAATAATAATGATTTAATATCTATTGGTAATAACCATGTAACGTATAAAGATAATAATTATTTAATATATATTGGTTATAACCATGTAAAGTATAAAAATAATAATGATTTAATATCTATTGGTTATAACCATGTAAAGTATAAAAATAATAATGATTTAATATATATTGGTTATAACCATGTAAAGTATAAAAATAATAATGATTTAATATCTATTGGTAATAACCATGTAACGTATAAAGATAATAATTATTTAATATATATTGGTTATAACCATGTAAAGTATAAAAATAATAATGATTTAATATCTATTGGTTATAACCATGTAAAGTATAAAAATAATAATGATTTAATATATATTGGTTATAACCATGTAAAGTATAAAAATAATAATGATTTAATATCTATTGGTAATAACCATGTAACGTATAAAGATAATAATTATTTAATATATATTGGTTATAACCATGCAAAGTATAAAAATAATAATGATTTAATATATATTGGTTATAACCACGTAAAGTATAAAAATAATAATGATTTAATATCTATTGGTAATAACCATGTAAAGCATAAAAATAATAATGATTTAATATCTATTGGTTATAACCATGTAAAGTATAAAAATAATAATGATTTAATATCTATTAGTTATAACCATGTAAAGTATAAAAATAATAATGATTTAATATCTATTGGTAATAACCATGTAACGTATAAAGATAATAATTATTTAATATATATTGGTTATAACCATGTAAAGTATAAAAATAATAATGATTTAATATCTATTGGTTATAACCATGTAAAGTATAAAAATAATAATGATTTAATATATATTGGTTATAACCATGTAAAGTATAAAAATAATAATGATTTAATATCTATTGGTAATAACCATGTAACGTATAAAGATAATAATTATTTAATATATATTGGTTATAACCATGTATAGTATAAAAATAATAAGGATTTAATATATATTGGTTATAACCATGTAAAGTATAAAAATAATAAAGATTTAATATCTATTGGTAATAACCATGTAACGTATAAAGATAATAATTATTTAATATCTATTGGTAATAACCATTTAACGTATAAAGATAATAATTATTTAATATCTATTGGTAATAATGATTTGAAGTATAAAGACAATTATGATTTGAAGATGATTATAATTGAAAATAAAGTATGATAATAATCACTTACTGTTTAAAGATAACGATTTATCTTTTAAAGGCAATAATAGTCTAACATGTGAATATAATAGTTATTTAACATCTAAACATAATAATGATTTAACATTAAGGATAATAAAATCAAAACTTTATTTTATATCTTGTATAATTGTCACTAGAAAATCAAAAACAGACAAAATATGCACCTCGTGGAAAACATTCTTCCTTCCAGCACGTGCAAGTTTCGAAGTAGACAGGCTTAGTTCATGAGTGTTTATGGTATATTAAGGGTGACGTATTCGAGGGTTGAGAGAATCTTGAATCTTACTGGTTGTCGCTCGGGACGAGTTTAATTACTAATTAGTGTTAAATTTCGCTAAGTACTGGTTCTATAACCCGTTCAGAAGTGTCTCAATATCAGATGAAGAACCATGAAAGCTTGTTCAGTTATATGAAATAATGAACCATCAAGCAGTAGTTATAGCTCCAAAGGAACAAGCGAGTAACAGAAGTACATCCATTTATATGGTGTCAAATTCCATGTCTTTAAAAGCTACATTTTGGAGTAACTACCTTTTATGCTTGCTTTGTACCAGCGATAGGAAAACTAGAACTTGTATCCAGTATGTAATTAGAAAATATTACTTTACTATTTTGATCATAAACGACACACTGTATTCTTCATAAAGCACACACACTCTCTATATTCGACGTACATTTTAAGCAGCAACTCTTTCATTGTTGTTGTAATATTTGGTCATCTCACCTCACTGTTACAGGTAACTTGGAATGATAGTACGTTTTACAAACAAAACAATGCTCTTAAGATAAAAACACGAAAATATAGAACACAAAAATAATATGATAATATTAAACTTGAAGAAATTCAATTCATGTCTACTTTCATAACAAAAACCTTAAAAATACACACACAGATCTATTCTCAGAGCACAAATTATTTAAAAAAAACATAAAAATATTTAGAGCACAAAACTGGAAAGCACATGACCTGAAAAACCAGAAAAAAGATATGCTCTCAGAATAGAATGTCTGAAAAAGAGACCACTAAAAATTACAATACAGAAGTACCTATAGAACACAAAACATAAAATTAAAACATAAAAATATTCATAGGACATAAAACATAAAAGTATTTATAGAACGAAAAACCTAAAAACATAAAACATACAAGTACTCATAGGACATAAAAGCTAAAAAAGTAAAACATAGAAGTTCTTAGAGAACATAAAACATAAAAAATAAAACATATAATTTGTGTAGTAACATAAAACATAAAAAATAAAACATATAATTTGTGTAGTAACATAAAACATAAAAAATAAAACATATAATTTGTGTAGTAACATAAAACATTCACATTATGTATCAGTGTAAAATATTCAGTGTATATACATATAATACCATTAATATAAAACATTCAAACTGTATATAGATATAATAGTATTTATGTATTAATATAAAACATTCAAACTGTATATACATATACTAGTATTTATGTATTAATATAAAACATTCAAACTGTATATACATATAATAGTATTTATGCATTAATATAAACACATTCAAACTGTATATACATGTAATAGTATTTATGCATTAATATAAACACATTCAAACTGTATATACATGTAATAGTATTTATGTATTAATATAAAACATTCAAACTGTATATACATATAATACTATGTATGTATTAATATAAAACATTCAAACTGTATATACATATAATACTATTTATGCATTAATATAAACACATTCAAACCTTACAAATTCAATAGTTTTATAGGCCAATCTAAAGGATTTCAAATTCCAAATAAACGTTTCGCCTTCTTCATATCAACTAACAGTAACACTGTATATCGAAACGGAAAATATGCACTAAATCTATAAAACAGACCACCATAATACGATGTTTAAAGTTTCATCTTAAAACACAATTAACGAAGAGCTAAAAACACCAATTGTACTTTAAAAGAGACGATTATAATTTGAGGTTTAGAATTCACCTTAAAGTTAAATAATTACGGTTGGCGGACTCAGCGTTTATTATAGTTTAAAAAAAGGCTTAGGTACACATGAGATAGCAGCTACGGAAGACATTGACAATGTGATGTCCTCAGATCTGAACTCTCCACGATAAAGATATCCAATGTTGATTTCCTCACGGGTCAAGAAGCATATCCTCGTCTTGACGTCCATTTTGTTTTCTACTAAAACAGAGACTCGATGTCAAGGATGTGTTAAACACGCTACCAGTGTGTAGTTATGTTTATTACTAGTGTTTCTAACTTAAACCTAATGTTGTAAAATGAAAATATTATCAAAAACAACATACTATATCCGATTCTTCTTTGAATAATGAAATTATTATTTTTGTGAAACTTGTCCATAGGATAAGTATATACTCATTATTTGTTTGTTTTTGAATTTCACGCAAAGCTACATGAGGGCTGTCTGCGCTAACCGTCCCTAATTCAGCAGTGTAAGACCAGAGGGAAAGCAGCTAGTCATCACCACCCACCGCCAACTCTTGGGGTACTCTTTTACCAATGAATAGGGGGATTGACCGTCACATTATAACGCCCCCACGGCTCAAAGGGCGAGCATGTTTTGTGTAACGGAGATTCGAACCCGCGATCCTTAGATTACGAGTTGAGCGCCTTAACACCTGGTCATGCTGGTTTGTTTGTTTTGTCCTGGCCAGAAGAATGAACATTAGTGCACGCTAATGAGTTGAACGTTAAGGTCATGTAGTGAAGCCTCTATTAATATCATAATAATTATTAATATAATCTGTCATGAAAGAACGTCGAAGTAACTTCATTAACTGGTGAGATTACGATCAGCCAAGTGAATGACCGTACAGTGAAGTTTTTCTGTCTACAGGTGAGATTATGATCAGCTAAGTGAACGACCGTACAGTGAAGTTTTTCTGTCTACAGGTGAGATTATGATCAGCCAAGTGAACGACCGTACAGTGAAGGTTCTCTGTTCACAGGTGAGATTATGATCAGCTAAGTGAACGACCGTACAGTGAAGTTTTTCTGTCTACAGGTGAGATTATGATCAGCTAAGTGAACGACCGTACAGTGAAGTTTTTCTGTCCACAGGTAACTGATGTTAACATTTTTTTGTAATGGACTATAAGGTGCAGGAAGGAATCTGTCACCAAGCTGAACAACATCTTTGTTACATGATCTGCAACACGTACATAGTTTTGTACAAAACGAAAGGAAAGTTCAGTATTTCAATGTAATCGTTTTGTTTTAAGGTTTAGAACAAGCTAATGGGGAAAAATAGCTGTTAGACTCACTGTTATTCCAGACTTAAAAGTAGTGTTTGAAAACGTAAGGTTACTAGTCATTCAGATTAGGAGATTAAAATATCAATCGTACAAGTTCACTTGGATTAGGAGATTAAGAGATCAGTACTGCCTATATTTAATATTTACGAGAGCTACGCATGGGGTCCTCCCAGAACTGGCTGTAAGAAATGAAGAACGTTAGACGTGAAACATTATTGATATTTCTATAACTTCATATAACACGTTTATACAGAACCATCTGCTCGTAAATATAACTTTATTTCAGATTGTAGCTCGCAAGTAGGTGACAAATTTAGCCTACCGGTAGAGTGTCGTGCGGTCACAACAACCTGAAGAACACGCTGTGTGCTATTAACACGTGTGATAGTTTAGCAGTTTCCCGTCTTCTCCATCTTGGATATCGGTAATCTAAACTGTAACATATTTTCAGGGGAAGTGCGCTACTGGACCCTTAGTTCACATGCCAAATAGCAAGGTAATCCATTAAGAAATACACAAGGTATAACATCTCCTAAGTTTTTTTGTTGTTTTTTTTTGCACCAAAGGTATGAGATTTTATTTGATATAAAAACAAACTTAACTTCTATGGATTATTTTAAAATTTCATACACTGATAGACTTTTTAAATCTACAATTAGGTTTCATATCTAGTGTAAATATGAAGCACATGTACAAAGTTATTCAACAAAATCCGTTCAGTTATGACCTCACACTAACTGTCTGTCTAACATTTTATTAGAGTTGTTGCTGTTGTTTTTGAATTAAGCATAAACCTACACAATGGGCTATCTGTGCTCTTCCCACTACGGGTATCGAAAACCGGTTTTAGCGTTGTAAGTTCTCAGACATACCACTGAGCCACTGGGGGCTTTATTAGACTTCATCTAAGAGTAAAAGTTTTAATTTTTTTATTCGGATTAAAACAGCAGGGTGAAAGAAAGTAGATTAGCGATTTCTAGCTCAAGTTTTGTAATGAATCATATTGGTGGATGGTTATTATTCATTACTGCTTGTAACCTTTTAAGCATAAATATACTAGGTTTAATGAAATTTTCCTAACTACTTTGCATTTATCGTCACTTGATATTAGCTGAAGTAATTATAGTAAAAAATGATTATTTTAATACGACTGCACCAATTGTATGGGGATGATGACAAGAAACAGTTAATATAGATTCCAATGCGTTACTATAAAGAAAGTTACTAATACAGTATACTTTCTTTTAGGTATCATTATCATCCAATTGCAGCCTAGCTAACTAATGAATGGACATTTCCTGAACAATTCTCATCAGTGCCATGAGTATAACTACAAGTTTTACCACAAATTTATAATTCAAGTCGCTTTTTCACCACATTGTTTCACACTTACAATAGTTTTGATTATACATAATAAGAGTTGTATCTCTGGTCTTGTTTGAATCCAGCTTCACTACTTCACTCTTCCAACTTCAGCCATGGACCCTAGATTTATGTTTTCGATGTTTTAGCAGTTACAGTAAATGAAAAATCATTCTTATATGATGATGACGCCCCTTCATTGCGAAATAATATTTTTTTCTGGTAACTAGTACTAAGAAAAAAGCATTGTTGAAAGACGAAATTTATGTGTTTCTGTAGAGAAAGCTGTCTGTGCTGTCGAATAGTATGTAGTAAGAGTATATTACTGAAAGATAAACCTTATCTGTTTCTGTACAGGAAGTTGTCTGTACAAGTAACTAGTAATCAGTTAAAAGACATTGTTGAAAGATACAGTGTATCTGTTTTAGTACTGAAAGCTCTCTGTACTTGTGACAAGTATTCAGCAAGAAGATATTGTTGTATGGTATAATTTATATGTTTCCATAGGAAAGCTGTCTGTGATGGTAACTAGTATGTAGTAACTAGCTATTGTTGTATGGTATAAAATATCTGTCTCTGGACGCTATGCTGTCTGTATTGGTGAATAGTATTAAGTAAGAATATATTGTTGTATGATATACAGTGGTACCTCGGTTCTCAAACTTCATCCGTTCTAGATGGCTGTACGAAAACCGAATCAATTTTTTCCTATAAGAAATACTGTAAATTAAATTAATCTGTTATAGACCTCCAAAAATTACGCATTATGAAACATTTTAAGTAAAAATATTAATTATTTATACCTGTATAATAATACTTACATGCATAAACTCAACCACAAAAACTATAAACACAATAAAAAAGAATAAATGAAAATTATGACTATTATTTAGTAAAAATATATTATTGTTTGATACAATTTATCTGTTTGTATGCAGGAAGATATATCTAAGTGTGACAAGTATTCAGTAAGAAGACGTTGTGTGATGTAATTTATCTGTTTCTGTACAGTTAACTGTCTTCACTGGATACTAGTGTTCAGTAAGAAGACATTGTTCAATGATATAATAGATTTGTTTCTGTTCTGGAGGCTGACTGTACTTGTGACACGTATTTGGTAAGAAGACAATGCTGAGTGATACAATTTTTCTGTTTCTGTACTCGTGACTAGGTTTCAGTAAGAAGACATTATTGTATGATATACTTTATCTGTTTCAGTAGAGGAAGCTGTCTGTATTGGTGACTGGTATTCAGGAAGAACATATTGTTGAACGATATAATTTATCTGTTTCTGTACAGGAAGCTGTCTTTTTTTGGTAACTAGTATTCAACATGAAAACATTGTTATACCTTTTCTCTCATTTCTTTGAAGAGAACGACAATTAACAGCATTGTTTGATATTTATCATAAATGTGTATTTTGCTAACATCAGTTTAATGTTGTTGTTTACACAATTAATTTGTTAGTAAACCCACCTTTAAATGTCGAGAAATCTGGACTATTGGTATGAGACAAGAACATGCAAAAGTGACGGAATATGTTACTACTGTATCACTTGAACTGTAAAGTTACTAATCTGTCTCCTGCACTACGATTTGTCACAAGATTTTTAGGCATGAGTGATAGTTGTACGTATTTTTTCATAACATCTACGCTTTCGCTTCTTACCTATCAGTGACCTCTTTCGGATTGTTTACACCACACGAGCCAAGTTGTCAATTTTATTACGTGAAAGAGACGCTATAGAAAGTTCCGATGTGATAACACCGTTTTGTAGATAATATTGTAGATAATTTACGAACTTAAAGATCTATTTTTTCACTTATTACCAAACCTACGACCTCTTCCATTATAACGATCTGACTGATATAATCTTTCAATAGTAAGAAAGTGGTGTAACAATATGTCATGCGAATTCATTAATGAAACTAGTGATTAGATATTTTTTCACATTATAGAATATTAACAGAAGTCTTCAGTTAATGCTTACCACGTTAAACGATTTCTTGTCTATTAACTTAAAGTAAATACTTTAAACTATTTGCATTAAAGCAACTAGATTAAAATCTCGCTGACCCGAAACTTTTAGCGACAGTCGTTTGGTTTGGCTTTATCATAGCGCCATCTAGTATTCAAAGTGCATTAGATTTAATATGATTTAAATTAATTGTAAATCTGTTCTTTATAATTCACTTACCAGAATGTTACTGTTAAAGTCACCCGAGCTAGGTAATTTTTAAACATGGTAAATAAAACTGACTACATCTTTTTAAATAATTTGTTACTTATTTCTCTTGAGTATTTAAATTAACTAGCGGCAAAAGTTTGACTTAGTGATGTTTCTTTTACCCATCAAGTCAACTGGAATAAATCAAATTATTTAAGCTAAGCCTCGCTCTGAGGAAATAATCTTACAGGTAACATATGCATTTTGAGTTGTAAGACTCAACCACTTATTTAAGAAGAGCTTCGAAAAATGAAAACAAGAAAAGAGAAAATAAAAATAAAAAACGTTTTTAGCATTTAACAAGGAAAATGTGAACACTATGAAATTAACCTAAATACTAGCTCGTCAAAAGTTTAAGATATGCAAACGCTTATATCGGCCATATCAAAGCGAATGTTTGTAGTTATTCGCAATGACGGTCGTGCAACTCACTACTGAGACCTCTTGTTGGGCATTTCCTACCCTGTTTAGGACTTCATTTTGGTATGGTCTTAAACTTTTGACCAGCTAGTATTTAGGTTAATTTCATAGTGTTCACATTTTCCCTATTAAATGCTAAAAATGTTTTTTTTATTTTTATTTTCCCTTTTCTTATTTTCATCTTTCGAAGCTCTACTCAAATAAGTGGTTGAGTCTAGCAACGCAAAATGCATATTTTTTCTTTATGTTCATTGGCCTTAAGATTTTGGCCAGCAGTGTATATAATACATCTTTATATATACGGTACATCTATATATATATGTTACATCTGTAGATATATGTTACCTATTTATATATATGTGACATCTGTAGATATATTGTACATCTTTATAAATGTTATATCTGTAGATATATTGTACATCTTTATAAATGTTATATATATATATATGTTACATCTGTAGGTATATGGTACATCTATATATATATGGTACATATTTATATGTATGTTACATCTGTAGATATATTGTACATCTTTATATGTATGTTACATTTGCAGATATATGTTCCATCTGTGGATATGTTGTACCTTTTTATATATATGTTACATTAATAGGTATATTGTACATCTTTATATATATATGTTACATCAATAGATATATTGTACATCTTTATATATATGTCACATCTATAGATATATGTTACCTATTTATATGCATGTTACATCTGTAGATATATGGTACATATTTATATGTATGTTAGATCTATAGATATATTGTACATCTTTATATATGTGACATCTGTAGATATATGGTACATATTTATATATATGTTATGTCTCTAGATATGTGTTACATCTGTAGGTGAAGATGGAACTGGTGAATAATTATTAACGTGATCACATAAAACTGGATAAATACATTGATATGAGTCAAGAATATATTTGTTTCTTAATTGTCAGGTGGTAAGTTATAGAAGAGAAATATTTGCTGGTTAGGGGTACTTATAAGATTACAGAAAACATGTCCATAAGGCGGTGGGAGTCAAATTACCCCCACTTCAGAAAAACCATACGCTCTCAGAGGGGGATTGAAGAAAAGGAGAAAAAGAAGAGTGGGAGAAAAGGAAAGAAAACATGGAAGGAATATTGGATCGAATAGAAAGAAAACATGGAAGGAATATGGATCGGATAGAAAGAAAACATGGAAGGAATATTGGATCGGATAGAAAGAAAACATGGAAGGAATATTGGATCGGATAGAAAGAAAACATGGAAGGAATATTGGATCGGATAGAATGAAAACATGGAAGGAATATTGGATTGGATAGAAAGAAAACATGGAAGGAATATGGATCGGATAGAAAGAAAACATGGAAGGAATATTGGATCGATAGAAAGAAAAACATGGAAGGAATATTAGATCGGATAGAAAGAAAACATGGAAGGAATATTGATCTGATAGAAAGAAAAGAATATGGAAGGAATATTGGATCGGATAGAATGAAAACATGGAAGGAATATTGGATTGGATAGAAAGAAAACATGGAAGGAATATGGATCGGATAGAAAGAAAACATGGAAGGAATATTGGATCGGATAGAAAGAAAACATGGAAGGAATATTGGATCGGATAGAAAGAAAACATGGAAGGAATATTGGATCGGATAGAAAGAAAACATGGAAGGAATATTGGATCGAATAGAAAGAAAACATGGAAGGAATATTGGATCGAATAGAAAGAAAACATGGAAGGAATATTGGATCGAATAGAAAGAAAACATGGAAGGAATATTCGATCGGATAGAATGAAAACATGGAAGGAATATTGGATCAGATAGAATGAAAACATGGAAGGAATATTGGATCAGATAGAAAGAAAACAATCAATCCATATTTTTTCCATGTTTTCTTCATATTCATCAATATTTTCGATTTTCCTATTCTCCATTTTATCATATTCTTCCATGTTTTTTTCCTCCCACTGTTTTCCAAAGAAAACATGGAAGGAATATTGATCGATAGAAAGAAAACATGGAAGGAATATTGGATCGATAGAAAGAAAACATGGAAGGAATATGGATCGGATAGAAAGAAAACATGGAAGGAATATGGATCGGATAGAAAGAAAACATGGAAGGAATATTGGATCAGATAGAAAGAAACATGGAAGGAATATTGATCGGATAGAAAGAAAACATGGAAGGAATATTGGATCGATAGAATGAAAACATGGAAGGAATATTGATTGATAGAAAGAAAACATGAAGGAATATGGATCGGATAGAAAGAAAACATGGAAGGAATATTGATCGATAGAAAGAAAACATGGAAGGAATATTGATTGATAGAAAGAAAAAACATGGAAGGAATATTGATCGATAGAAAGAAAACATGGAAGAATATTCGATCAAAAGAAAGAAAACATGGAAGAATATTGATCGATAGAATGAAAACATGGAAGGAATATTGGATCGGATAGAAAGAAATCATGGAAGGAATATTGGATCAGATAGAAAGAAATCATAGAAGGAATATTGATCAGATAGAATGAAAACATGGAAGGAATATTGATTGATATAGAAAGAAAAACATGGAAGGAATATAGATCAGATAGAAAGAAAAACATGGAAGGAATATTGGATCGATAGAAAGAAAACATGGAAGGAATTTGGATTGATAGAAAGAAAACATGGAAGGAATATTGATCAGATAGAAAGAAAACATGGAAGGAATATTCGATCGAAAAGAAAGAAAACATGGAAGGAATATTGATCGATAGAATGAAAACATGGAAGAATATTGGATCGGATAGAAAAAATCATGGAAGAATATTGATCAGATAGAAAGAAATCATGGAAGGAATATTGGATCGAATAGAAAGAAAACATGGAAGGAATATTGGATCGGATAGAAAGAAAACATGGAAGGAATATTCGATCGGATAGAATGAAAACATGGAAGGAATATTGGATCAGATAGAATGAAAACATGGAAGGAATATTGGATCAGATAGAAAGAAAACAATCCAATCCAATATTCCTTCCATGTTTTCTTTCTATCAGATCCATATTACTTCCATGTTTTCTTTCCTTTTCTCCCACTGTTTTCTCCAAAGAAAACATGGAAGGAATATTGGATCGGATAGAAAGAAAACATGGAAGGAATATGGATCGCATAGAAAGAAAACATGGAAGGAATATGGATCGGATAGAAAAAAACCATGGAAGGAATATTGGATCGGATAGAAAGAAAACATGGAAAGAATATGGATCGGATAGAAAGACAGAGAAATCACAGTAAGAATATTAAGTTTAAAATTTGACTTTTGTTCACTCATTTCTTTACACAATTGACCACTGGATCGAGCAAGATGATGCACTCACCAGTGTAATTCTGTATCTTTTTTTTTTCTTTCACGCTCGTTATGGTTGAATAATGAATATGTAGAATTCCTTTTCTAAACAGAATAAAAGTTTCTTTTTTGATAATTAATATTTATCTGGTGAGAAAGTTGTTTTATGAGAAAAATACTTTTTTTAAATTTTCGCATTTTAATTGGATAATAAAAAGTTGTTTTGAATTAACCACAAAGCTACACAATGGGCTATCTGTACTCTGCCCACCACGGTTATGAAAACCCACTTTTTAGCGTTTTAAGTCCACAGAAATACCGCTGAGCAACTAGGGGGCGTTGTAAAAAGTATTCTTAACTCTATTATTAAATGTTTATTTTGATCTAAAATATATTTATGTATTTATATTTTGTGAATAATTTAATAATATTTAGAATATTAATCTCTGGTCATCATTTGTGTGTGTGTGTGTTTTCTTATAGCAAAGCCATATCAGGTTATCTGCTGAGTCTACCAAAGGTAATCGAAGCCCTGATTTTAGCGTTGTTAATTTGTAGACTTACCGCTGTACATCTTTTGCGTACTTTACGCCATTTTTTTTTGCATATTTTTGCCTGACCTGAGTATTGAATACTGATTTATTTTTTAAGACTACACTACTACCCATTACACTACAACCAACCATTATTACACTACTATCTTTACTATTACATTATCGTACTACACTACCTTACTACACTATCTTACTACACTACTACCTTACTACACTACTATCTTACTACACTACTACCTTACTACACTACTATCTTACTACACTATCTTACTACACTACTATCTAACTACACTACTATCTTACTACACTACTATCGTACTAAATTAATTCACCTTGCTGCACTACTATCTTACCTTACTACACAACTAATCTTTACTTACTAATAACTACCTTACTACGCTACTACCTTACTTCGCTGCACTACAACCTTACTACACTAGCTACCTTACTACACTACTATCTTTACTACATACTATCGTACTACATAGTACACTACTATCTTTACTACATCATTTATCTTTGACTACTTACACTACAATACTTTACTACACTACTATCTTATATTACTACTTTACTACTGCTTACTACACTACTATATCGCACTACACTACTACCTTACTTACACTACTTTCATATGTACTACACATTACCACACTACAACATTACTACGCTACTATTGTTTACTACTACACTATCATCGCATCTACACTCATTACCTTACTACTACTATCGTACTTACACACTACTACCTTTACTACACTACTACCTTACTACACTAATTTACCTTACACTACTACCTTGACTACACTACTATATCTTATCTACACTACTTTATCTTTGACTACATTACTACCTTACTTACACTACAACCTTACTACACTATCTTTCATACACTACTATATCTTACTACACTACTACTTTACTACACTACTACCTTACTACACTCATATCTTACTACATACACTACTACCTTACTACACTACAACCCATTTTCACTATGCTAACCTTACTACACTATTCTTTATCTTACTTTTTACATTTCACTTATCTTACTACACTACTACCTTACTACACTACTTTATCTTACTACTACACTCATTATTTTACTACATACTTACTTACTATATCTTACTACACTACAACCTTACTACACTATATCTTACTACACTACTATCTTTACATACATCATTTCATATTTACTACATTATTACCTTACTACCTACTACACTACTATCTTACTACACTACTACCTTACTACACTACTTTATCTGTTACTACACTACTATCTTACTACACTACTTCTTACCTTACTACACTACTATCTATCTTACTACTACTACTTTACTATTACTACTATTACTATACTACACTACTATCTTACTACACTACTACCTTACTACACTACTATCTTACTACACTACAACCTTACTACACTACAACCTTACTACACTACAACCTTACTACACTACTATCTTACTACACTACTACCTTACTACACTACTATCTTACTACACTACTACCTTACTACACTACTATCTTACTACACTACAACCTTACTACACTATCTTACTACACTAGTATCTTACTACACTACTACCTTACTACACTACAACCTTACTACACTATCTTACTACACTACTACCTTACTACACTACTACCTTACTACACTACTCATTTTCAGTTCAATGATTTTTCTCCCCATTTTTGAACTAATTAGTTTTTACCTTTTCCTGTTCTAAGTCTTTTTCGTAATAAGTACAAAGATGCTGGGAAAAGACACGCACGCGATTGTCACAAAGTCATATGCCAAAATTGTTACAAAGTCATGGACAATGACTATAGAAACAGAAATATACAAAGACCCCACAGTGATATATTGAAGACCGGTAGAAGTTCAAAGTTTTCCGCTATACCAAAAGAAGATATCAAATTATTTTGTTCTAGTCTATCTACATCATCATTTGTGATGGAAATCAAAATAATGAAGAGTCAGTAGAAAGAAGTATAGACTGGTTGAAATTCTCAAGAAATCAGTTTGACTGACTCAGTTTTGACAAAAGTCGAAAGCACTGTTTCAAAAGAGGCACACGATTTTCAGGAAGAAACTCTTTTGGAAAAGGTGGAACCTCTCAGAGTAAATTGTGATTCGTCCAGTAACGATTCAGGTGATCAAAATGAAACTATTCAGAAAGATCAGTCGGCAGAAAAAGTTAGTAGTTCATAACCACATCGGGTTATCTACAGGATTCGCCGACCATTTCACGCTAAGTGGTATATAAAATTCCCTTGGGTATCTTATCATTAAGATTTTGATTCTACAGCTTGTTACCCTTGTGAAAAATTTGCTCCAAAATATTATAAGACATTCACATTTGTTAGAGATTGCTAAAACACGCTAAAAGTGTAAGCCATCAAAATTCAATGATAGCATGGATCCGTTTAAAAGCAACAGAAATTCGCCAGAGCTCTGTACTAGTTCAAGCCAAAAAACAAAGGGAAAATAAAGTACAACTGAGCAGACTTTATCTTTCAGAAGTGATAGAAACAAAACATTGCCATCAGGGGTGACCATGAAGAAAGTCTTAATGTATGTGATTCTTATGATGTAAATTTTCTTCAACTTCTACACCTGCAGAATAAGAATCTTCCATGGTTTAAGGAAAAGTTCACAAAGCTTGTTGGTCGACATAAACAATGGTTGAGTTGGGAAAATTAAAAACTGATGAAGTAAAATCCAGTGTTCCGTCATTGCAGATGAAACCATGGATGCCAGTCATGACGAGCAACTTTTTCTCTACGTTTGAGAAAGTGTCATTAAAGAAAAGTGTTTAGGTTTGGTGAAGCCAACAAAAGATAAATTGATTACAGGAACCACAGGGTCTCGACCTTTCTTTGATAGTTGGCCAAGAATACGACGACACCAGTAACATGAAGGGTGAACATGTTGGGCTTTAAAGTCTAATCAAAACTGTGTCCCCCAAATCACTTTATGTCCATTTGTTTTGGTCACTTGCCTAATCTTGTCATTCAAAACACTAAAGATCACAGAGGATCACACAAGGAACAATACAATCATTTTGTACACAAGGAACAATACAATCATTTTGTTCTTTTGTCGAGGGAAGTTTCAAGCGCTACCAACTTTTTAAGGAAATTCAAAAAGTCACTGAGAGAAAGTCATTGAGTCTCAGAGTGAGGCCTAATGGTCCTTAAGACATGCCGTAGCGGCGGAATTGAAGAAATGCATTGAAGCTAGAATTATCTCCTTAAAATTGTTTCAAACGATACCAGCACTTCGGCCACGGGTAAAGACCTTTTCGTTTCAATCTGTAGCTTAGAATTCATCTTCACTCTTCTAATCCTGGAAAAAAATGTAAGTGAAACTTTGTTTTTTTTTTTCAACTTACCTTTAATCAGAAAAATGGATGTCTTTTTGGTGAGAAAATCTGCTGATGCAACAGTCAACAACCTTAAATCACCAGAGACAAATGAAAAGTTTTCGAAGCCACAAATTTGATGAGAGACATAAAAGAAATAATTACTGAAGAGCAAGATATTAGTTTCAAAGGACTGACCACTCCTCGCCGCCGAATACTGACAGAACGTGCCTTAGAACTGTATATGCATCTGCTACTGGAAATTTTGATTGTCCAACTCTTATACAACAGACACCATCTTCTTTCTCACTGTTCAAATTTTAAAGAGCAAATTCAATCTCGTTTCGACGAAGAGTGATCAAAATATTTTTGTGTCATGACGTAACGGTTTGAACACCAAACACGCCATTTCAGCCGTGGGGTCGTTATAATGAGTGTAAATCCTCATAACGTAACGGTTTGAACACCAAACATGCCCTTTCAGCCGTGGGAGCGTTATAATGAGTGTAAATCCTCATAACGTAACGGTTTGAACACCAAACACGCACTTTCAGCCGTGGGGGCGTTATAATGAGTGTAAATCCTCATAACGTAACGGTTTGAACACCAAACACGCACTTTCAGCCGTGGGGGCGTTATAATGAGTGTAAATCCTCATAACGTAACGGTTTGAACACCAAACATGCCCTTTCAGCCGTGGGGGCGTTATAATGAGTGTAAATCCTCATAACGTAACGGTTTGAACACCAAACACGCCCTTTCAGCCGTGGGGGCGTTATAATGAGTGTAAATCCTCATAACGTAACGGTTTGAACACCAAACACGCCCTTTCAGCCGTGGGGGCGTTATAATGAGTGTAAATCCTCATAAAGTAACGGTTTGAACACCAAACATACCCTTTCAGCCATGGGGTCGTTATAATGAGTGTAAATCCTCATAACGTAACGGTTTGAACACCAAACATGCCCTCTCAGCCGTGGGGGCGTTATAATGAGTGTAAATCCTCATAACGTAACGGTTTGAACACCAAACATGCCCTTTCAGCCGTGGGGGCGTTACAATGAGTGTAAATCCTCATGACGTAACGGTTTGAACACCAAACACGCCCTCTCAGCCGTGGGGGCGTTATAATGAGTGTAAATCCTCATAATGTAACGGTCTGAACACCAAACTTGCCCTTTCAGCCGTGGGGTCGTTATAATGAGTGTAAATCCTCATGACGTAACGGTTTGAACACCAAATATGCCCTTTCAGCCGTGGGGTCGTTATAATGAGTGTAAATCCCACTGTTTGTTGGTAAGAATCGCCCATGAGTTGACGGTGGGCGGTGATGACTAGCTGCCTTCCCTCTAGTCTTACCCTGCTAAATTAGGGACGACTAGCGCAGATAGCTCTCGTGTAGCTTTACACGAAATTCAAAACAAACCAGACCATAATGTAACCATGATGATGTCTCGTTACTTTGTGACTTTCATGAACTGAATAAGAATCAGTTATCTTCAAGAAGAAAGATTCTGGTTGGTCTTCTGGATCATGAAAAACAAATTCCCATTTGTCTTCAGGATATAATTTGTCAAAATGTATTTCTGAGAATGGCATTTCTCAACTCTTTCCATCTTATTATTAGTTGGAAATATTCAACACTGTTCCAGCCACATCCTGTTCTGTTGAAAGATCATTCTCGAATCAAAACTTACGTTCTATAATTGGATAAGAAAGACTGTCTCATATCGCCATTTTGGTAGTGAACGGGAATGCACAAATTTTGTGATAAAGAACAAAATGGAAGAGATAATCAGTGCTTTCGCTCATCAGAAGAATCATGAACACTTATTGCATCCCGCGCTGGTACAGCGGTAAGTCTAGGGATTTACAACCCTAAAATCAGGGGTTCGATTCTTCTCGGTAGACTCAGTAGACATCCCGCTCTAGTTTTGCTATAAGGAAACATACACACAAACACTTATTGCTTATTTCAATTGTATTGGGTCTTTATGTTACATGCGTTAGAAAAATAAAAACACTAGTTGCAATGAAACATTTGTTTACGGTTTTTGATCCTTACAATCAGATATATGTTCTTACTTTTTCGGAGTAATCAGAGTACTGAAAATTCATGTTTCATTTTTCTAATTCTAAATAATAAAGACATGATGTTACTTTTTCGGAGGGGTCAAGGTACTGACCTCCAGTTGGGAAATCTGCCCTGCGGGCGTGATATGAAATGCATATTTGTTAATAATTTTTATTGTATAAAATTTAACTGAGAAATGTCGGATAGTTTATTGTATAAAATTTAACTGAGAAATGTCAGGTAGTTTATTGTATAAAACTAGGCTTAGGAAGCGAGAGTGTATAAATTAGATTAAAAATTGTTTGAAGGACGTCTAATTCAATAATTTAAGATTATTCTCGACCTCAAGTTCGTGTTATCTGTTGCGAATTATTTTCTACCTCAAACTAAATTTTTGAAATTAACAGTTTCGAAGTTTATTCTTAATCTAATCTAACATTAAAGAATTTCAAGATTTCTGGAGTCGCAACTTAAAACATAAGAGAAAGCTGCGTCTCTTTTTTTTTTGTCATAGCTTCTTTATTAAAGTGTATCTCACAGAACTTGTGAAGTAAGTATTGTTAAAAACGCTAATCATAGAGTTACCGTGTTAGTGACTATGGCTAGGCCTCATATCAACCCGGGCCCGGCATGGCCAAGCGTGTTAAGGCGTGCGACTCGTAATCTGAGGGTCGCGGATTCGCATCTCCGTCGCGCCAAACATGCTCGCCCTTTCAGCCGTGGGGGCGTTATAATGTGACAGTCAATCCCACTATTCGTTGGTAAAAGAGTAGCCTAAGAGTTGGCGCTGGGTGGTGATGACTAGCTGCCTTCCCTCTAGTCTTACACTACTAAATTAGGGACGGCTAGCACAGATAGCCCTCGAGTAGCTTTGTGCGAAATTCAAAACAAACAATCATATCAAACTATTAAAATTAATTTATTAAACACTATGCAATTCTACCAGTAGTGACATTTTAATATATGTATTATATTTCGTATACAGTCGTAGTCTGTTTTTTTTTATTCTATGACATACTTAAACAGTAATTTACCTGTAGTGTGTTTCGTACAGATATTACGATTCAGCTCAGGAAATGATTACATAGTAATCACTTGAGTGTTTCATTTTAAACTAGAGGCTTAATCACTTAACTAAAGAGCTTGAATTTAAAAGTCAAAGTTTGTATTAACAAGGATCCATTCTGAGTTTTCCTAGCTTACACGACACGATATGAATTGATGAGTGCCTATCTTTCAGCTAGGACTCGTTGGTTAACAAACTATTGTAATTACTAACCCTAACAGTTATTTTAATTAGCTTTGAAATAAGAATTGATAAGGCTGCATATTTATGAGGAAGGCGGTTTTCTATACTCATCTCAGTACTGTATTAGCTATATAACCATGAAACAGTAAACGTACAGTTAATAACGGCTTTTATTTAGTATATTCATAAGTACAACAAACATATTTATGCACCAATCACACACCTGCTCTATATTATGTACAGTATAGCGGCTTGCTGCTTACGTATTCAGTGCATATAGTTTTAGTAACTGTTACGAACGGGTAATACGAAACTGAAAAATACTGCTTTATTCTAGAGTCAATTAAGTGTTTGAAACGTTTACGATTGATGTTAAAGGATTATAGAGGGTTCAGTAAAGCCATCTTCTTTTATATATTTTACTTATTTGATGTCTCTTCACTTAAACAAATATCACAAAACTGAAATCAGAATTTGCACGAAATATTAAAAATAACCGTTAGACTGCGCTATACAAAAAAAAAAGTGACCGTGCTACATTCTAGTGAGTTGGAGAATATTCCAACAAAATATTAAAATATGAACATAACATTAAACTATGTTGTTTTCAGAACAAAGTACATCTTAAAAAATGTTAAACTATGTTTTTTCAGAAGAAAGTACATACATGTCCGCACAAAATACATACGTTTTTAACCAAATGTTAAACTACGTTGTCTTCAGAACAACGCACATGTTCGAACAAAATGTCAAACTATGTTCTTTTCAGAACAAAGTACATGCCCGAATAAAATGTTAAACTATGTTCTTTTCAGAACAAAGTACATGCCCGAACAAAATGTTAAACTATGTTCTTTTCAGAACAAAGTACATGTTCGAACAAAATGTTAAACTATGTTATTTTCAGAACAAAGTACATGCCCGAACAAAATGTTAAACTATGTTCTTTTCAGAACAAAGTACATGCTCGAACAAAATGTTAAACTATGTTCTTTTCAGAACAAAGTACATGTTCGAACAAAATGTTAAACCATGTTATTTTCAGAACAAAGTACATGCCCGAACAAAATGTTAAACTATGTTCTTTTCAGAACAAAGTACATGTTCGGACAAAATGTTAAACTATGTTCTTTTCAGAACAAAGTACATGTTCGAACAAAATGTTAAACTATGTTATTTTCAGAACAAAGTACATGTTCGGACAAACTGTTAAACTATGTTCTTTTCAGAACAAAGTACATGTTCGGACAAAATGTTAAACTATGTTCTTTTCAGAACAAAGTACATGTTCGAACAAAATGTTAAACTATGTTATTTTCAGAACAAAGTACATGTTCGGACAAAATGTTAAACTATTCTTTTCAAAACAAAGTACATGTTCGAACAAAATGTTAATCTATGTTATTTTCAGAACAAAGTGCATGCCCGAATAAAATGTTAAACTATGTTCTTTTCAGAACAAAGTACATGTTCGGACAAAATGTTAAACTATGTTCTTTTCAGAACAAAGTATATGCCCGAACAAAATGTTAAACTATGTTCTTTTCAGAACAAAGTACATGTTCGGACAAAATGTTAAACTATGTTCTTTTCAGAACAAAGTACATGTTCGGACAAACTGTTAAACTATGTTCTTTTCAGAACAAAGTACATGTTCGGACAAAATGTTAAACTATATTTTTGCTCTGTACAGAAGGTTTTTAAATTCCCACATGTTTCATGTTAACTGGACTGTTGTAATATATATATATAATCTTAAAACAATTTTAGACTAATAAAACTACGTAACTGTTTATTACTGTAAAACAGTATTATTATTTTTTCCTTATTTGTGAGTTATTGAGTAAAGAAACCCTAACACAACTTTATGGACTGTTGATACAACTAGTCCTTAATACAACTTTATGGACTGTTGATACAAGTCCTTAACACAACTTTATGGACTGTTGATACAACTAGTCCTTAATACAACTTTATGGGCTGTTGATACAACTAGTCCTTAATACAACTTTATGGACTGTTGATAAACTTATCTTAACACAACTTTATGGACTGTTGATAAACTTATCTTAATACAACTTTATGGATTGTTGATAAACTTGTGTTAGTACTTAATGGACTGTTGATACAACTAGTCCTTAATACAACTTTATGGATTGTTGATAAACTTGTGTTAGTATTTAATGGACTGTTGATACAACTAGTCCTTAATACAACTTTATGGATTGTTGATAAACTTGTGTTAGTACTTAATGGACTGTTGATACAACTAGTCCTTAATACAACTTTATGGATTGTTGATAAACTTGTGTTAGTACTTAATGGACTGTTGATACAACTAGTCCTTAATACAACTTTATGGATTGTTGATAAACGTGTGTTAGTACTTAATGGACTGTTGATACAACTAGTCCTTAATACAACTTTATGGATTATTTAGAAACTAGTCTTTAATAAAAAGTTATGGACTGTTTTAAAACTAGTCCTTATTATAACTTTATGGACTAACGTTACAAAACCGTGCAGCAAGTCTTTCCTGGAGAAGAAACATTGAAGTAAAATGATATTATAAATGTATTACTACTTCACAAAAGTTAGAAACAGCCATTTTAAATCTGAACGAAACTTCTGGAAACTCGGGTCGTTATTTTCAACGATTTCATCAGTTTTATTTTACACCTGTTTTTATTTTGTAACAGTTTCCGGAACTCCTGATTTTTGGTTTATGTGATATTTCGCGGACATTCTTGGTGTTACTCTATAAAAATATCGTGCCACATTACACCATCTTTTATGAGTGGTCCGACACCCTGGTTGCTGTATTTCATCACGTGTGAGCCTCAGTGAAATGTATTTGACTGATTATTCTTAATTAATTTGTTAAAAATATAAATGAAAACGTGTTCGCATTCTATTTTTAGCAAAAATATACGAAAATATAAAAGTACCAGAGGTCAGTAATGTTTTGTATAAGCAGTAGTTGAAATAACTAACAACTTAGTTCTTTAATTAAGGTCAGGTGAACCGGAATGAACTACATGGCACTGATGAAGTGGACATCTCTCAAGGTTGACCCCAGAGCTGATTGTTCTTCGTTTCTCGTGAGGGTCACTTGAATCTTTTTCTTCATGAGCTCTTCACGTAGTGCCTTCACGTCCATCTCGGCTTGCATTCTCAACTGTAACAACACGTTACATTGTCAACTATATATAGTGAAGTCAGCTATGATCACAACTAAGGCCTAAAATATTTCTTATTGGCTGTAATTATGTATCATGGTGCACTTACCAAATTGTTCTAAGTGGCATGGTGCACTTACCAAAATGTTCTAAGTGGCATGGTGCACATACCAAAATGTTCTAAGTAGCATGGTTCGCTTTCCAAAATGTTCTACTTGGCATGGTTCACTTACCAAAATATTCTAAGTTCCATAGTTACATTCAAAACTGTTCTAATTGATATGATGCACTTTATAAACAGTTCTAATTGGGATGGTACACATTCCAAACTGTTCTAAGTGACATGGTATACTTCTCAAAGTGTTCTAAATAATATCTTGTATTTTCCGAACTGTTTTAAGCAGGAGGGTGTACTTTCGAAACTTTTCCTAGAGACATTATGTACTTTCAAAATGACACAAATCAAACATATATTTTCTGTTTAACTAAAAATGGCAAAGCAGTTAGCTGAGTAATTGCATCTAAAATCATACCTTAATTAGCCCTAAATCAGTTTTAATTGTAACACTATTTTATTAAATTCTAAAATAAAACCACCAAAGAAACTATCAAGTTTGATTTTGAATTTGAAGAAAACTGTAATTAGCAGAAGTTTAAAATAAATATTTGTTCATTTCAAAATTGTATTCAGTTTTATTCAACTAGGTGTCGTTGTTCTAAAAGGATTTTAACAGTGCCTACTTTGGCTTCGGCGGATAACCTCATCCGGGTAGATTCGAGGCGACCTCTCAGATCTTGGATTTCTTGAAGCAAACGTGCAATAACGATCTTTAAACTAAGCTAGAAAAATAATTAAATTTGTTGAATAATTATGTGGCAAAAGAGAAATTATAATTTGAACACGTCATTTGTTATAACTTAAAATCTAAGTACAGTGATATCGAGTTAACATCTCTAACTCGTTACAGAATTCTTGAAAATCCTTCAATGAAATATGTAGGGCATGTTTATCTCCGAACTAGAAAGAGTGTATTACCATAGCCCCTAATCTGTGAAATCTACTGCTAAGGAAAAGGCTCTGGCTGTACTAACGAATGAGGCATAAAAATGATGTTGTTAAAAAGGTCTTAGAAGAAGAAAAAGTGTTGCCTGGAGTTCGTGATAACTTAGAAGAAGAAGTGTTGCCTGGAGATCGTGATAACTTAGAAGAAGTGTTGCCTGGAGTTCGTGATAACTTAGAAGAAGAAGTGTTGCCTGGAGATCGTGATAACTTAGAAGAAGTGTTGCCTGGAGATCGTGATAACTTAGAAGAAGAAGTGTTGCCTGGAGATCGTGATAACTTAGAAGAAGTGTTGCCTGGAGATCGTGATAACTTAGAAGAAGAAGTGTTGCCTGGAGATCGTGATAACTTAGAAGAAGAAGTGTTGTCTGGAGATCGTGATAACTTAGAAGAAGAAGTGTTGCCTGGAGATCGTGATAACTTAGAAGAAGTGTTGCCTGGAGATCGTGATAACTTAGAAGAAGAAGTGTTGTCTGGAGATCGTGATAACTTAGAAGAAGTGTTGCCTGGAGATCGTGATAACTTAGAAGAAGAAGTGTTGCCTGGAGATCGTGATAACTTAGAAGAAGAAGTGTTGCCTGGAGATCGTGATAACTTAGAAGAAGTGTTGCCTGGAGATCGTGATAACTTAGAAGAAGTGTTGCCTGGAGATCGTGATAACTTAGAAGAAGTGTTGCCTGGAGATCGTGATAACTTAGAAGAAGCGTTGCCTGGAGATCGTGATAACTTAGAAGAAGAAGTGTTGCCTGGAGATCGTGATAACTTAGAAGAAGAAGTGTTGTCTGGAGATCGTGATAACTTAGAAGAAGTGTTGCCTGGAGATCGTGATAACTTAGAAGAAGAAGTGTTGTCTGGAGATCGTGATAACTTAGAAGAAGTGTTGCCTGGAGATCGTGATAACTTAGAAGAAGAAGTGTTGCCTGGAGATCGTGATAACTTAGAAGAAGTGTTGCCTGGAGATCGTGATAACTTAGAAGAAGTGTTGCCTGGAGATCGTGATAACTTAGAAGAAGAAGTGTTGCCTGGAGATCGTGATAACTTAGAAGAAGAAGTGTTGCCTGGAGATCGTGATAACTTAGAAGAAGAAGTGTTGTCTGGAGATCGTGATAACTTAGAAGAAGTGTTGCCTGGAGATCGTGATAACTTAGAAGAAGAAGTGTTGTCTGGAGATCGTGATAACTTAGAAGAAGTGTTGCCTGGAGATCGTGATAACTTAGAAGAAGAAGTGTTGCCTGGAGATCGTGATAACTTAGAAGAAGTGTTGCCTGGAGATCGTGATAACTTAGAAGAAGAAGTGTTGCCTGGAGATCGTGATAACTTAGAAGAAGAAGTGTTGTCTGGAGATCGTGATAACTTAGAAGAAGTGTTGCCTGGAGATCGTGATAACTTAGAAGAAGAAGTGTTGCCTGGAGATCGTGATAACTTAGAAGAAGTGTTGCCTGGAGATCGTGATAACTTAGAAGAAGTGTTGCCTGGAGATCGTGATAACTTAGAAGAAGTGTTGCCTGGAGATCGTGATAACTTAGAAGAAGAAGTGTTGTCTGGAGATCGTGATAACTTAGAAGAAGTGTTGCCTGGAGATCGTGATAACTTAGAAGAAGAAGTGTTGCCTGGAGATCGTGATAACTTAGAAGAAGAAGTGTTGCCTGGAGATCGTGATAACTTAGAAGAAGTGTTGCCTGGAGATCGTGATAACTTAGAAGAAGTGTTGCCTGGAGATCGTGATAACTTAGAAGAAGCGTTGCCTGGAGATCGTGATAACTTAGAAGAAGTGTTGCCTGGAGATCGTGATAACTTAGAAGAAGCGTTGCCTGGAGATCGTGATAACTTAGAAGAAGTGTTGCCTGGAGATCGTGATAACTTAGAAGAAGAAGTGTTGCCTGGAGATCGTGATATTTCTTTTCCATTAGATAATTTAGTTTCCAGTTTCATGATTTTACAAATTGTTGCCACCTTGTAGCAGCCTTAAAAAATTAAAGGAATATATATCACACTTGATGGCTTTGGTGTAAGTAACGACCCTAGGAGCATTAGATAATTGTATTTATCACCGCTTGGAGGCTTTGGTGTTAGTAACAAATAAAAGCATTAAATAATTGTATTTATTACTGCTTGGCGGTTTTGGTGTTAGTAGCAAACAAGAGCATTAAATAATTGTATTCATTACCGCTTGGTGGCTTTGGTGTTAGTAATAAACAAGAGCATTAAATAATTATATTTATCACCACTTGGTGACTTTGGTGTTAGTAGAAAGAAAGAGCGTTAGACAATTAGAATTGTGATCATATGGCGGCTCTGGATATTACTGAAGTGTTACGAATCAAGTATTGTGGGATTAAAACACAGCACACAGCTGACCTTTTGTGTTAAAAACAGCTCTCCTAAAGAAGTGTTTGCTATTTCTGTTCGCAGATCTCCACTAAACGATTAAAATAAAAAAGATATTTTTATTGTAATCGCTTATTCCACCTCAACTTGAGAAGTTATTTTATGTTACTTGTCAAATAAAACGTCCAGTGTTCGCCACTTACAAGTTCAAAGTTATCACAATACTAGTAAAGGCGCTTAGCAAAGCTGGACTTAAACTGTTGTGCTTGTTTCTTTGTTTGTTTTTTAATTTCGCGCAAGCTACTCTAGGGCTATCTGTGCTAGCCGTCTCTAATATAGCAGTGTAAGACTAGAAGGAAGGCAGCTGATCAGCACAGACCACCGTCAACCCTTGGGCTACTCTTTTACCAACGAATAATGGGATTGACCGTGACATTAACGCCCCCACGGCTGAAAGAGCGAGCATGTTTGATGCGACGGGGATTCGAACCCGCGACCCTCAGGTTATGAGTCGAATGTGTTAACATACCTGGCCATGCCGGGCTATAAAAGAGACTAACAATATAAACTATAATTTAGTGCTGGGCACGGTAAAGAGTTCTAACATTTTGAGCCATATCGCAAAAACCTTCGTCGAATGAAAAGATATCCATGTTTTATGTCACTTTCAAATATTTTACCTCAAACGTTTCATTCAACTTAGCCCTCATTGATAGTACTAAGGTAGTAGAGAAAAAGGTTAGCCCACTTTGATGGTACTAGGGTGGTAAAATTGTTAGCCTTTTTTGATGGTACTAAGGTGGTAAAATGGTTAGCATTCTTTGATGGTACTAAGGTGGTAAAATGGTTAGCATTCTTTGATGGTACTAAGGTGGTAAAATGGTTAGCCTTCTTTGATGGTACTAAGGTGGTAAAATGGTTATAGCCTTTTTTGATGGTACTAAGATGGTAAAATGGTTAGCATTCTTTGATGGTACTAAGGTGGTAAAATGGTTAGCCTTCTTTGATGGTACTAAGGTGGTAAAATTGTTAGCCTTCTTTGATGGTACTAAGGTGGTAAAATGGTTAGCCTTTTTTGATGGTACTAAGGTGATAAAATGGTTAGCCTTTTTTGATGGTACTAAGGTGGTAAAAGGGTAGCCTTTTTTATGGTACTAAGGTGGTAAAATGGTTAGCCTTTTTTGATGGTACTAAGGTGATAAAATGGTAATCCTTGTTTGATGGTAGTAAAGTGGTAAAACTGCTGCCAAACTTAGAGTGCTCATTAATTACTTCTATGTTCATATGTCCTTTAGTGAATAATTGTTATAGAGATAGGTTTGAGAAACGCTTCATATTAACAAATGACAACAGACACTTTAAATATAATCCCCATGCTACTTTAGGCTACATAACCACATTAGGGTTTCTACATTCATACTGCTTTAGGCTACATAACCACATTAGGGTTTCTACATTCATACTACTTTACACTACATCACCACATTAGGGTTTCTACATTCATACTGCTTTAGGCTACATAACCACATTAGGATTTCTACATTCATACTGCTTTAGGCTACATCACCACATTAGGGTTTCTACATTCATACTGCTTTAGGCTACATAACCACATTAGGGTTTCTACATTCATACTACTTTAGGCTACATCACCACATTAGCTTTTGAACATTCATACTACTTTACGCTACATCACCACATTAGGGTTTCTACATTCATACTACTTTAGGCTACATAACCACATTAGGGTTTCTACATTCATACTGCTTTAGGCTACATAACCACATTAGGGTTTCTACATTCATACTACTTTACGCTACATCACCACATTAGGGTTTCTACATTCATACTGCTTTAGGCTACATAACCACATTAGGGTTTCTACATTCATACTGCTTTAGGCTACATAACCACATTAGGGTTTCTACATTCATACTGCTTTAGGCTACATAACCACATTAGGGTTTCTACATTCATACTACTTTAGGCTACATCACCCCATTAGCTTTTGAACATTCATACTACTTTAGGCTACATCACCACATTAAGGTTTTTACATTCATACTGCTTTAGGCTACATAACCACATTAGGGTTTCTACATTCATACTACTTTAGGCTACATAACAAAATTAGGTTTTCCACATTCATACTACTTTAGGCTACATAACCACATTAGGGTTTCTACATTCATACTACTTTACGCTACATCACCACATTAGGGTTTCTACATTCATACTGCTTTAGGCTACATAACCACATTAGGGTTTCTACATTCATACTGCTTTAGGCTACATAACCACATTAGGGTTTCTACATTCATACTGCTTTAGGCTACATAACCACATTAGGGTTTCTACATTCATACTACTTTAGGCTACATAACAAGATTAGGTTTTCCACATTCATACTACTTTAGGCTACATAACCACATTAGGGTTTCTACATTCATACTACTTTACGCTACATCACCACATTAGGGTTTCTACATTCATACTGCTTTAGGCTACATAACCACATTAGGGTTTCTACATTCATACTGCTTTAGGCTACATAACCACATTAGGATTTCTACATTCATACTGCTTTAGGCTACATCACCACATTAGGGTTTCTACATTGATACTGCTTTAGGCTACATAACCACATTAGGGTTTCTACATTCATACTACTTTAGGCTACATCACCACATTAGCTTTTGAACATTCATACTACTTTACGCTACATCACCACATTAGGGTTTCTACATTCATACTATTTTAGGCTACATAACCACATTAGGGTTTCTACATTCATACTGCTTTAGGCTACATAACCACATTAGGGTTTCTACATTCATACTGCTTTAGGCTACATAACCACATTAGGGTTTCTACATTCATACTGCTTTAGGCTACATCACCACATTAGGGTTTCTACATTCATACTACTTTAGGCTACATCACCCCATTAGCTTTTGAACATTCATACTACTTTAGGCTACATCACCACATTAGGGTTTTTACATTCATACTGCTTTAGGCTACATAACCACATTAGGGTTTCTACATTCATACTACTTTAGGCTACATAACAAGATTAGGTTTTCCACATTCATACTACTTTAGGCTACATAACCACATTAGGGTTTCTACATTCATACTACTTTACGCTACATCACCACATTAGGGTTTCTACATTCATACTGCTTTAGGCTACATAACCACATTAGGGTTTCTACATTCATACTGCTTTAGGCTACATAACCACATTAGGGTTTCTACATTCATACTGCTTTAGGCTACATAACCACATTAGGGTTTCTACATTCATACTACTTTAGGCTACATAACAAGATTAGGTTTTCCACATTCATACTACTTTAGGCTACATAACCACATTAGGGTTTCTACATTCATACTACTTTACGCTACATCACCACATTAGGGTTTCTACATTCATACTACTTTACGCTACATCACCACATTAGGGTTTCTACATTCATACTGCTTTAGGCTACATAACCACATTAGGTTTTCCACATTCATACTACTTTGGGCTACATAACCACATTAGGTTTTCTACATTCATACCTTGTTGGACGGTTGTTCGGTTCTACTGTTGAAAACATCTAGTTCGAGTCCATCCTCTAACTTAATCAACAATTCTCTATGAAGTTTTTCCAGGTCATCACGAAGCCTGCCGCTTTCTTCTTCAAGCACAGGAGTCTTTTTCCTTGTCTCCAAGAATCGTTTCCTCCAGACATCTCGAACTGAAATAAGAATGGACTTCTGTCACAATGGTCTCTATCAGAAGACTTCGATTATTTTGAAACAAAATAACAAGAATAGTGTTAAATTTACGTACAGGTGAGGTTAATATACGGAGGAACAACACAGAAGGTAAAATAAATGAGTCAGAAAACTAGGCAAAAGAAAAATTAGGCAACAAACAACGGTGCCACTTATCAGAAGAAAACAGACAACGGTGCCACTTATCACAAGTAAACAGACAACGGTGCCACTTGTCAGAAGTAAACAGACAACGGTGCCACTTCGAGTCTTCCATCAAGTGAAGGACAGCAAAAAGAAACATTGAGTAACTCTATCTGTCTACAAGGACAGGCTATAAAAATATTAACAAAATGTTATTTTTAGACAGGTTAGAATAATTAGGTTGAAGAAGTTATAGAAACATTTTAAAGGAGTCTACATATCACTATATATATGTACAATATGTGTCAGGTTTTGTATTCAGTAGTCACATATTGCGTAGAGAGTAACATGTTAAGGTTAAGTGTGGCGTTATATGAGTGTTACCCCTGAAAGTGTTTAGTCACTGGTCTAAGATAATATAGTGAGGATGGTAGGTACATTCAAAACAAGCCAAATCTTCTCTAGTCTTACATTGCAAAATTAGGGACGGCTATTACAGATATCTCGTGTGTAGCTTTGCGCGAAACAGCTAGTCATCACCACCCACCGCCAATTTTTGGGCTACTCATTTACCGACGAATAGTGGGATTGACAGTTACATTATAACGCTCACACGGCTGAAAAGGCAAGCATGTTTGGTGTGACGGAGATTCGAACCTGAGATCCTCGGATTACGAGCTGACTGCCTTAACCACCAGGCCCTGCCGTGGCCTTTAGGGAAAGGACATTATGTGCAATATTAACTAGAACGTAAATACTCATACGATATTTTGTTTGTTTTGTCTCAAGTTCTCCGAGGACTATCTGTGCTAGTCATCTTTAACACACAATAAATTGTTTTTTAAATTTCTCTTTAACGTGAATTCCTAACAACATTCTGGACACGTGCGAACGAGGAAGCGCGCGAAGCTGTATGAAAAGTATACAAACGATTGATACAGTTCACTAAAGTGTTTGTTTGTTCTAAAACACAAACTGTACAATGGTGCTGTGTCGTCCGCGGGTATTGAAACCTTGATTTTAGCTCACAAGTCAAATCAAATGAGAACATCTAAACACTCCTCTATTATATAAAACTTTAACCTTGATATGACAGACGGCAGGATTCAAGTGTGGATATATTTGTTTTGTCGTACATAATACAACCTAACACTCGCACATAATACAATCTAACACTCGCACATAATACAACCTAACACTCGCACATAATACAATCTAACACTCGTACATAATACAATCTAACACTCGCACATAATACAATCTAACACTCGCACATAATACAACCTCATTTGAAGTTTCTACGTAATAAAGTGTAAAGAAACAACTGTTTTGTCAGCTAAAGGTTGTATACTTAGTTAACCCTAAAAGGATGAGATTATAATACTTAATATTTGTCAGTTAAAGGTTGTATACTTAGTTAACCCTAAAAGGATGAGATTATAATACTTAATATTTATCAGTTAAAGGTTGTATACTTAGTTAACCCTAAAAGGATGAGATTATAATAATTAATATTTATATGTTAAGAAAAATGTTACCTTTAGTGAGACTTCAGTGTACTTCTTATTGACACAGATTACGCTGTTGGACAAACTTATTGTCCGGAGATACAAATCAGCCTTTGGTCAGTGAATCACGTGACAAAAGGTAAAATGAACGGCGTAAGAAACTACCCCCTTGAGCCACGTTACATTTGACGTGGAAGTAAAATGTCTAAAGTTTTAAATAGATCCTAATTGGTGTATATTTATGACCTTATATGTAAAAATAGAACATAATGAGTAATTATAATAAAGGATTTCCTATAGAACTTAAGAACTTGAAAATGAACACAGGAATATACAGATAATTAACAGTTTAACGTGTAAGTTGTGGAATCACACTGTATTATATGATTACCAGTAGTTAGTGTGACACACGGTAAAAGAAGATACGTGGCCTGACATTAGGTTTTCTACATTTATACTACTTTAGGCTACATAGCCACATAAGGGTTTCTACATTCATACTACTTTAGGCTACATAGCCACATTAGGGTTTCTACATTCATACTACTTTAGGCTACACAGCTACATTAGGGTTTCTACATTCATACTACTTTAGGCTACACAACCACATTAGGGTTTCTACATTCATACTACTTTAGGCTACATAACCACATCAGGGTTTCTACATTCATACTACTTTAGGCTACATAGCCACATCAGGGTTTCTACATTCATACTACTTTAGGCTACATAACCACATTCGGGTTTCTACATTCATACTACTTTAGGCTACATAACCACATTAGGTTTTCCACATTCATACTACTTTAGGTTACATAACCACATTAGCTTTTGTACATTCATACTACTTTAGGCTACATAACCACATTAGGGTTTCTACATTCATACTACTTTAGGCTACATAACCACATTAGGGTTTCTACATTCATACTACTTTAGGCTACATAACCACATCAGGGTTTATACATTCATACTACTTTAGGCTACATAACAAGATTAGGTTTTCCACATTCATACTACTTTAGGTTACATAACAACATTAGCTTTTGTACATTCATACTACTTTAGGCTACATAACCACATCAGGGTTTATACATTCATACTACTTTAGGCTACATAACAAGATTAGGTTTTCCACATTCATACTACTTTAGGCTACATAACCACATTAGGGAGACACGTGGCCTGACATGGCCACGTGGTTAGGGAGCTTCACTCGCAATCAGAGGGTTGAGAGTTCGAATCCCTGTTCCACAAACATGCGCTCTCAGCTGTGGGGGCGTCATATTGTATCCAGCAATCCCATTATACATTGGTAAAAGAGTAGCCCAAGAGTTGGCGGTGAGTGGTGATGACTAGTTCTTCTCATTGCTACATAAGGACAGCCAGCGCTGATAGTCCTCGTGTAGCTTTGGGCAAAATTTAAAACATACCAAAAGAAAGTATGTACGTTCTGAATGTTTAATAACCAAAACAAAGTATGTGCGTTCTGAATGTTTAATAACCAAAAGAAAGTATGTGCGTTCTGAATGTTTAATAACCAAAACAAAGTATGTGCGTTCTGAATGTTTAATAACCAAAACAAAGTATGTACGTTTTGAATGTTTAATAAACAAAACAAAGTATGTGCGTTCTAAATGTTTAATAACCAAAACAAAGTACGTACGTTCTCAATGTTTAATAACCAAAACAAAGTATGTACGTCTTGAATGTTTAATAACCAAAACAAAATATGTACGTTCTGAATGTTTAATAACCAAAACAGAGTATGTACGTTCTGAATGTTTAATAACCAAAACAAAGTATGTACGTTCTCTATGTTTAATAACCAAAACAAAGTATGTACGTTCTGAATGTTTAATAACCAAAACAAAGTATGTGCGTTCTGAATGTGTAATAACCAAAACAGAGTATTATGTTCTGAATGTTTAATAACCAAAACAAAGTATGTACGTTCTGAATGTTTAATAACTAAAACAGAGTATGTACGTTCTGAATGTTTAATAACCAAAACAGAGTATGTACGTTCTCAATGTTTAATAACCAAAACAAAGTATGTACGTTCTGAATGTTTAATAACCAAAACAAAGTATGTACGTTCTGAATGTTTAATAACCAAAACAAAGTATGTACGTTCTGAATGTTTAATAACCAAAACAAGGTATGTACGTTCTCAATGTTTAATAACCAAAACACAGTATTACGTTCTGAATGTTTAATAACCAAAACACAGTATTACGTTCTGAATGTTTAATAACCAAAATAGAGTATGTACGTTCTCAATGTTTAATAACCAAAACAGAGTATGTACGTTCTGAATGTTTAATAACCAAAACAAAGTATGTACGTTCTGAATGTTTAATAACCAAAACAGAGTATGTACGTTCTGAATGTTTAATAACCAAAAAAGAGTATGTACGTTCTGAATGTTTAATAACGAAAACAGAGTATGTGCGTTCTGAATGTTTAATAACCAAAACAAAGTATGTGCGTTCTGAATGTTTAATAACCAAAACAAAGTATGTACGTTCTGAATGTTTAATAACCAAAACAAAGTATGTGCGTTCTGAATGTTTAATAACCAAAACAAAGTACGTACGTTCTCAATGTTTAATAACCAAAACAAAGTATGTACGTTCTCAATGTTTAATAACCAAAACAAAATATGTACGTTCTGAATGTTTAATAACCAAAACAGAGTATGTACGTTCTCAATGTTTAATAACCAAAACAAAGTATGTACGTTTTGAATGTTTAATAACCAAAACAAAGTATGTACGTTCTGAATGTTTAATAACCAAAACAGAGTATGTACGTTCTGAATGTTTAATAACCAAAACAGAGTATGTACGTTCTGAATGTTTAATAACCAAAACAGAGTATGTACGTTCTGAATGTTTAATAACCAAAACAGAGTATGTACGTTCTGAATGTTTAATAACCAAAACAGAGTATGTACGTTCTGAATGTTTAATAACCAAAACAAAGTATGTACGTTCTGAATGTTTAATAACCAAAACAGAGTATGTACGTTCTCAATGTTTAATAACCAAAACAGAGTATGTACGTTCTCAATGTTTAATAACCAAAACAAAGTATGTACGTTCTGAATGTTTAATAACCAAAACAAGGTATGTACGTTCTGAATGTTTAATAACCAAAACACAGTATTACGTTCTGAATGTTTAATAACCAAAACACAGTATTACGTTCTGAATGTTTAATAACCAAAACAAAGTATGTACGTTCTGAATGTTTAATAACCAAAACAGAGTATGTACGTTCTGAATGTTTAATAACCAAAACAGAGTATGTACGTTCTGAATGTTTAATAACCAAAACAAAGTATGTACGTTCTGAATGTTTAATAACTAAAACAGAGTATGTACGTTCTGAATGTTTAATAACCAAAACAGAGTATGTACGTTCTCAATGTTTAATAACCAAAACAAAGTATGTACGTTCTGAATGTTTAATAACCAAAACAAAGTATGTACGTTCTGAATGTTTAATAACCAAAACAAAGTATGTACGTTCTGAATGTTTAATAACCAAAACAAGGTATGTACGTTCTCAATGTTTAATAACCAAAACACAGTATTACGTTCTGAATGTTTAATAACCAAAACACAGTATTACGTTCTGAATGTTTAATAACCAAAATAGAGTATGTACGTTCTCAATGTTTAATAACCAAAACAGAGTATGTACGTTCTGAATGTTTAATAACCAAAACAAAGTATGTACGTTCTGAATGTTTAATAACCAAAACAGAGTATGTACGTTCTGAATGTTTAATAACCAAAACAGAGTATGTACGTTCTGAATGTTTAATAACCAAAACAAAGTATGTACGTTCTGAATGTTTAATAACCAAAACAGAGTATGTACGTTCTGAATGTTTAATAACCAAAACAGAGTATGTACGTTCTGAATGTTTAATAACGAAAACAAAGTATGTACGTTCTGAATGTTTAATAACCAAAACAAAGTATGTACGTTCTGAATGTTTAATAACCAAAACAAAGTATGTACGTTCTGAATGTTTAATAACCAAAACACAGTATTACGTTCTGAATGTTTAATAACCAAAACACAGTATTACGTTCTGAATGTTTAATAACCAAAACAAAGTAGGTACGTTCTGAATGTTTAATAACTAAAACAGAGTATGTACGTTCTGAATGTTTAATAACCAAAACAGAGTATGTACGTTCTCAATGTTTAATAACCAAAACAAAGTATGTGCGTCTTGAATGTTTAATAACCAAAACAAAATATGTACGTTCTGAATGTTTAATAACCAAAACAGAGTATGTACGTTCTGAATGTTTAATAACCAAAACAAAGTATGTACGTTCTGAATGTTTAATAACCAAAACAGAGTATGTACGTTCTGAATGTTTAATAACCAAAACAGAGTATGTACGTTCTGAATGTTTAATAACCAAAACAGAGTATGTACGTTCTGAATGTTTAATAACCAAAACAGAGTATGTACGTTCTGAATGTTTAATAACCAAAACAAAGTATGTACGTTCTGAATGTTTAATAACCAAAACAGAGTATGTACGTTCTCAATGTTTAATAACCAAAACAGAGTATGTACGTTCTCAATGTTTAATAACCAAAACAAAGTATGTACGTTCTGAATGTTTAATAACCAAAACAAGGTATGTACGTTCTGAATGTTTAATAACCAAAACACAGTATTACGTTCTGAATGTTTAATAACCAAAACACAGTATTACGTTCTGAATGTTTAATAACCAAAACAAAGTATGTACGTTCTGAATGTTTAATAACTAAAACAGAGTATGTACGTTCTGAATGTTTAATAACCAAAACAGAGTATGTACGTTCTGAATGTTTAATAACCAAAACAAAGTATGTACGTTCTGAATGTTTAATAACTAAAACAGAGTATGTACGTTCTGAATGTTTAATAACCAAAACAGAGTATGTACGTTCTCAATGTTTAATAACCAAAACAAAGTATGTACGTTCTGAATGTTTAATAACCAAAACAAAGTATGTACGTTCTGAATGTTTAATAACCAAAACAAAGTATGTACGTTCTGAATGTTTAATAACCAAAACAAGGTATGTACGTTCTCAATGTTTAATAACCAAAACACAGTATTACGTTCTGAATGTTTAATAACCAAAACACAGTATTACGTTCTGAATGTTTAATAACCAAAATAGAGTATGTACGTTCTCAATGTTTAATAACCAAAACAGAGTATGTACGTTCTGAATGTTTAATAACCAAAACAAAGTATGTACGTTCTGAATGTTTAATAACCAAAACAGAGTATGTACGTTCTGAATGTTTAATAACCAAAACAGAGTATGTACGTTCTGAATGTTTAATAACCAAAACAAAGTATGTACGTTCTGAATGTTTAATAACCAAAACAGAGTATGTACGTTCTGAATGTTTAATAACCAAAACAGAGTATGTACGTTCTGAATGTTTAATAACGAAAACAAAGTATGTACGTTCTGAATGTTTAATAACCAAAACAAAGTATGTACGTTCTGAATGTTTAATAACCAAAACAAAGTATGTACGTTCTGAATGTTTAATAACCAAAACACAGTATTACGTTCTGAATGTTTAATAACCAAAACACAGTATTACGTTCTGAATGTTTAATAACCAAAACAAAGTAGGTACGTTCTGAATGTTTAATAACTAAAACAGAGTATGTACGTTCTGAATGTTTAATAACCAAAACAGAGTATGTACGTTCTCAATGTTTAATAACCAAAACAAAGTATGTGCGTCTTGAATGTTTAATAACCAAAACAAAATATGTACGTTCTGAATGTTTAATAACCAAAACAGAGTATGTACGTTCTGAATGTTTAATAACCAAAACAAAGTATGTACGTTCTCTATGTTTAATAACCAAAACAAAGTATGTACGTTCTGAATGTTTAATAACCAAAACAAAGTATGTGCGTTCTGAATGTGTAATAACCAAAACAGAGTATTATGTTCTGAATGTTTAATAACCAAAACAAAGTATGTACGTTCTGAATGTTTAATAACTAAAACAGAGTATGTACGTTCTGAATGTTTAATAACCAAAACAGAGTATGTACGTTCTGAATGTTTAATAACCAAAACAAAGTATGTACGTTCTGAATGTTTAATAACCAAAACAAAGTATGTACGTTCTGAATGTTTAATAACCAAAACAAAGTATGTACGTTCTGAATGTTTAATAACCAAAACAAGGTATGTACGTTCTGAATGTTTAATAACCAAAACACAGTATTACGTTCTGAATGTTTAATAACCAAAACACAGTATTACGTTCTGAATGTTTAATAACCAAAATAGAGTATGTACGTTCTCAATGTTTAATAACCAAAACAGAGTATGTACGTTCTGAATGTTTAATAACCAAAACAAAGTATGTACGTTCTGAATGTTTAATAACCAAAACAGAGTATGTACGTTCTGAATGTTTAATAACGAAAACAGAGTATGTACGTTCTGAATGTTTAATAACGAAAACAAAATATGTACGTTCTAAATGTATAATAACCAAAACAAAGTATGTGCGTTCTGAATGTTTAATAACCAAAACAAAGTATGTGCGTTCTGAATGTTTAATAACCAAAACAAAGTATGTACGTTCTGAATGTTTAATAACCAAAACAAAGTATGTGCGTTCTGAATGTTTAATAACCAAAACAGAGTACGTACGTTCTCAATGTTTAATAACCAAAACAAAGTATGTACGTTCTCAATGTTTAATAACCAAAACAAAATATGTACGTTCTGAATGTTTAAAACGAAAACAGAGTATGTACGTTCTCAATGTTTAATAACCAAAACAAAGTATGTACGTTTTGAATGTTTAATAACCAAAACAAAGTATGTACGTTCTGAATGTTTAATAACCAAAACAGAGTATGTACGTTCTCAATGTTTAATAACCAAAACAGAGTATGTACGTTCTGAATGTTTAATAACCAAAACAGAGTATGTACGTTCTGAATGTTTAATAACCAAAACAGAGTATGTACGTTCTGAATGTTTAATAACCAAAACAGAGTATGTACGTTCTGAATGTTTAATAACCAAAACAAAGTATGTACGTTCTGAATGTTTAATAACCAAAACAGAGTATGTACGTTCTCAATGTTTAATAACCAAAACAGAGTATGTACGTTCTCAATGTTTAATAACCAAAACAAAGTATGTACGTTCTGAATGTTTAATAACCAAAACAAGGTATGTACGTTCTGAATGTTTAATAACCAAAACACAGTATTACGTTCTGAATGTTTAATAACCAAAACACAGTATTACGTTCTGAATGTTTAATAACCAAAACAAAGTATGTACGTTCTGAATGTTTAATAACTAAAACAGAGTATGTACGTTCTGAATGTTTAATAACCAAAACAGAGTATGTACGTTCTCAATGTTTAATAACCAAAACAAAGTATGTGCGTCTTGAATGTTTAATAACCAAAACAAAATATGTACGTTCTGAATGTTTAATAACCAAAACAGAGTATGTACGTTCTGAATGTTTAATAACCAAAACAGAGTATGTACGTTCTCAATGTTTAATAACCAAAACAAAGTATGTGCGTCTTGAATGTTTAATAACCAAAACAAAATATGTACGTTCTGAATGTTTAATAACCAAAACAGAGTATGTACGTTCTGAATGTTTAATAACCAAAACAAAGTATGTACGTTCTGAATGTTTAATAACCAAAACAGAGTATGTACGTTCTGAATGTTTAATAACCAAAACAGAGTATGTACGTTCTGAATGTTTAATAACCAAAACAGAGTATGTACGTTCTGAATGTTTAATAACCAAAACAGAGTATGTACGTTCTGAATGTTTAATAACCAAAACAAAGTATGTACGTTCTGAATGTTTAATAACCAAAACAGAGTATGTACGTTCTCAATGTTTAATAACCAAAACAGAGTATGTACGTTCTCAATGTTTAATAACCAAAACAAAGTATGTACGTTCTGAATGTTTAATAACCAAAACAAGGTATGTACGTTCTGAATGTTTAATAACCAAAACACAGTATTACGTTCTGAATGTTTAATAACCAAAACACAGTATTACGTTCTGAATGTTTAATAACCAAAACAAAGTATGTACGTTCTGAATGTTTAATAACTAAAACAGAGTATGTACGTTCTGAATGTTTAATAACCAAAACAGAGTATGTACGTTCTGAATGTTTAATAACCAAAACAAAGTATGTACGTTCTGAATGTTTAATAACTAAAACAGAGTATGTACGTTCTGAATGTTTAATAACCAAAACAGAGTATGTACGTTCTCAATGTTTAATAACCAAAACAAAGTATGTACGTTCTGAATGTTTAATAACCAAAACAAAGTATGTACGTTCTGAATGTTTAATAACCAAAACAAAGTATGTACGTTCTGAATGTTTAATAACCAAAACAAGGTATGTACGTTCTCAATGTTTAATAACCAAAACACAGTATTACGTTCTGAATGTTTAATAACCAAAACACAGTATTACGTTCTGAATGTTTAATAACCAAAATAGAGTATGTACGTTCTCAATGTTTAATAACCAAAACAGAGTATGTACGTTCTGAATGTTTAATAACCAAAACAAAGTATGTACGTTCTGAATGTTTAATAACCAAAACAGAGTATGTACGTTCTGAATGTTTAATAACCAAAACAGAGTATGTACGTTCTGAATGTTTAATAACCAAAACAAAGTATGTACGTTCTGAATGTTTAATAACCAAAACAGAGTATGTACGTTCTGAATGTTTAATAACCAAAACAGAGTATGTACGTTCTGAATGTTTAATAACGAAAACAAAGTATGTACGTTCTGAATGTTTAATAACCAAAACAAAGTATGTACGTTCTGAATGTTTAATAACCAAAACAAAGTATGTACGTTCTGAATGTTTAATAACCAAAACACAGTATTACGTTCTGAATGTTTAATAACCAAAACACAGTATTACGTTCTGAATGTTTAATAACCAAAACAAAGTAGGTACGTTCTGAATGTTTAATAACTAAAACAGAGTATGTACGTTCTGAATGTTTAATAACCAAAACAGAGTATGTACGTTCTCAATGTTTAATAACCAAAACAAAGTATGTGCGTCTTGAATGTTTAATAACCAAAACAAAATATGTACGTTCTGAATGTTTAATAACCAAAACAGAGTATGTACGTTCTGAATGTTTAATAACCAAAACAAAGTATGTACGTTCTCTATGTTTAATAACCAAAACAAAGTATGTACGTTCTGAATGTTTAATAACCAAAACAAAGTATGTGCGTTCTGAATGTGTAATAACCAAAACAGAGTATTATGTTCTGAATGTTTAATAACCAAAACAAAGTATGTACGTTCTGAATGTTTAATAACTAAAACAGAGTATGTACGTTCTGAATGTTTAATAACCAAAACAGAGTATGTACGTTCTGAATGTTTAATAACCAAAACAAAGTATGTACGTTCTGAATGTTTAATAACCAAAACAAAGTATGTACGTTCTGAATGTTTAATAACCAAAACAAAGTATGTACGTTCTGAATGTTTAATAACCAAAACAAGGTATGTACGTTCTGAATGTTTAATAACCAAAACACAGTATTACGTTCTGAATGTTTAATAACCAAAACACAGTATTACGTTCTGAATGTTTAATAACCAAAATAGAGTATGTACGTTCTCAATGTTTAATAACCAAAACAGAGTATGTACGTTCTGAATGTTTAATAACCAAAACAAAGTATGTACGTTCTGAATGTTTAATAACCAAAACAGAGTATGTACGTTCTGAATGTTTAATAACGAAAACAGAGTATGTACGTTCTGAATGTTTAATAACGAAAACAAAATATGTACGTTCTAAATGTATAATAACCAAAACAAAGTATGTGCGTTCTGAATGTTTAATAACCAAAACAAAGTATGTGCGTTCTGAATGTTTAATAACCAAAACAAAGTATGTACGTTCTGAATGTTTAATAACCAAAACAAAGTATGTACGTTCTGAATGTTTAATAACCAAAACAGAGTACGTACGTTCTCAATGTTTAATAACCAAAACAAAGTATGTACGTTCTCAATGTTTAATAACCAAAACAAAATATGTACGTTCTGAATGTTTAAAACGAAAACAGAGTATGTACGTTCTCAATGTTTAATAACCAAAACAAAGTATGTACGTTTTGAATGTTTAATAACCAAAACAAAGTATGTACGTTCTGAATGTTTAATAACCAAAACAGAGTATGTACGTTCTCAATGTTTAATAACCAAAACAGAGTATGTACGTTCTGAATGTTTAATAACCAAAACAGAGTATGTACGTTCTGAATGTTTAATAACCAAAACAGAGTATGTACGTTCTGAATGTTTAATAACCAAAACAGAGTATGTACGTTCTGAATGTTTAATAACCAAAACAAAGTATGTACGTTCTGAATGTTTAATAACCAAAACAGAGTATGTACGTTCTCAATGTTTAATAACCAAAACAGAGTATGTACGTTCTCAATGTTTAATAACCAAAACAAAGTATGTACGTTCTGAATGTTTAATAACCAAAACAAGGTATGTACGTTCTGAATGTTTAATAACCAAAACACAGTATTACGTTCTGAATGTTTAATAACCAAAACACAGTATTACGTTCTGAATGTTTAATAACCAAAACAAAGTATGTACGTTCTGAATGTTTAATAACTAAAACAGAGTATGTACGTTCTGAATGTTTAATAACCAAAACAGAGTATGTACGTTCTCAATGTTTAATAACCAAAACAAAGTATGTGCGTCTTGAATGTTTAATAACCAAAACAAAATATGTACGTTCTGAATGTTTAATAACCAAAACAGAGTATGTACGTTCTGAATGTTTAATAACCAAAACAAAGTATGTACGTTCTCTATGTTTAATAACCAAAACAAAGTATGTACGTTCTGAATGTTTAATAACCAAAACAAAGTATGTGCGTTCTGAATGTGTAATAACCAAAACAGAGTATTATGTTCTGAATGTTTAATAACCAAAACAAAGTATGTACGTTCTGAATGTTTAATAACTAAAACAGAGTATGTACGTTCTGAATGTTTAATAACCAAAACAGAGTATGTACGTTCTCAATGTTTAATAACCAAAACAAAGTATGTACGTTCTGAATGTTTAATAACCAAAACAAAGTATGTACGTTCTGAATGTTTAATAACCAAAACAAAGTATGTACGTTCTGAATGTTTAATAACCAAAACAAGGTATGTACGTTCTCAATGTTTAATAACCAAAACACAGTATTACGTTCTGAATGTTTAATAACCAAAACACAGTATTACGTTCTGAATGTTTAATAACCAAAATAGAGTATGTACGTTCTCAATGTTTAATAACCAAAACAGAGTATGTACGTTCTGAATGTTTAATAACCAAAACAAAGTATGTACGTTCTGAATGTTTAATAACCAAAACAGAGTATGTACGTTCTGAATGTTTAATAACCAAAACAGAGTATGTACGTTCTGAATGTTTAATAACCAAAACAAAGTATGTACGTTCTGAATGTTTAATAACCAAAACAGAGTATGTACGTTCTGAATGTTTAATAACCAAAACAGAGTATGTACGTTCTGAATGTTTAATAACGAAAACAAAGTATGTACGTTCTGAATGTTTAATAACCAAAACAAAGTATGTACGTTCTGAATGTTTAATAACCAAAACAAGGTATGTACGTTCTGAATGTTTAATAACCAAAACACAGTATTACGTTCTGAATGTTTAATAACCAAAACACAGTATTACGTTCTGAATGTTTAATAACCAAAACAAAGTATGTACGTTCTGAATGTTTAATAACTAAAACAGAGTATGTACGTTCTGAATGTTTAATAACCAAAACAGAGTATGTACGTTCTCAATGTTTAATAACCAAAACAAAGTATGTGCGTCTTGAATGTTTAATAACCAAAACAAAATATGTACGTTCTGAATGTTTAATAACCAAAACAGAGTATGTACGTTCTGAATGTTTAATAACCAAAACAAAGTATGTACGTTCTCTATGTTTAATAACCAAAACAAAGTATGTACGTTCTGAATGTTTAATAACCAAAACAAAGTATGTGCGTTCTGAATGTGTAATAACCAAAACAGAGTATTATGTTCTGAATGTTTAATAACCAAAACAAAGTATGTACGTTCTGAATGTTTAATAACTAAAACAGAGTATGTACGTTCTGAATGTTTAATAACCAAAACAGAGTATGTACGTTCTCAATGTTTAATAACCAAAACAAAGTATGTACGTTCTGAATGTTTAATAACCAAAACAAAGTATGTACGTTCTGAATGTTTAATAACGAAAACAAAGTATGTACGTTCTGAATGTTTAATAACCAAAACACAGTATTACGTTCTGAATGTTTAATAACCAAAACACAGTATTACGTTCTGAATGTTTAATAACCAAAACACAGTATTACGTTCTGAATGTTTAATAACCAAAATAGAGTATGTACGTTCTCAATGTTTAATAACCAAAACAGAGTATGTACGTTCTGAATGTTTAATAACCAAAACAAAGTATGTACGTTCTGAATGTTTAATAACGAAAACAGAGTATGTACGTTCAGAATGTTTAATAACGAAAACAAAATATGTACGTTCTAAATGTATAATAACCAAAACAAAGTATGTGCGTTCTGAATGTTTAATAACCAAAACAAAGTATGTACGTTCTGAATGTTTAATAACCAAAACAAAGTATGTACGTTCTGAATGTTTAATAACCAAAACAAAGTATGTGCGTTCTGAATGTTTAATAACCAAAACAAAGTACGTACGTTCTCAATGTTTAATAACCAAAACAAAGTATGTACGTTCTCAATGTTTAATAACCAAAACAAAATATGTACGTTCTGAATGTTTAATAACGAAAACAGAGTATGTACGTTCTCAATGTTTAATAACCAAAACAAAGTATGTACGTTTTGAATGTTTAATAACCAAAACAAAGTATGTACGTTCTGAATGTTTAATAACCAAAACAGAGTATGTACGTTCTGAATGTTTAATAACCAAAACAGAGTATGTACGTTCTGAATGTTTAATAACCAAAACAGAGTATGTACGTTCTGAATGTTTAATAACCAAAACAGAGTATGTACGTTCTGAATGTTTAATAACCAAAACAGAGTATGTACGTTCTGAATGTTTAATAACCAAAAGAAAGTATGTACGTTCTGAATGTTTAATAACCAAAACAGAGTATGTACGTTCTCAATGTTTAATAACCAAAACAGAGTATGTACGTTCTCAATGTTTAATAACCAAAACAAAGTATGTACGTTCTGAATGTTTAATAACCAAAACAAGGTATGTACGTTCTGAATGTTTAATAACCAAAACAAGGTATGTACGTTCTGAATGTTTAATAACCAAAACACAGTATTACGTTCTGAATGTTTAATAACCAAAACAAAGTATGTACGTTCTGAATGTTTAATAACTAAAACAGAGTATGTACGTTCTGAATGTTTAATAACCAAAACAGAGTATGTACGTTCTCAATGTTTAATAACCAAAACAAAGTATGTACGTTTTGAATGTTTAATAACCAAAACAAAGTATGTACGTTCTGAATGTTTAATAACCAAAACAAGGAATGTACGTTCTGAATGTTTAATAACCAAAACACAGTATGTACGTTCTGAATGTTTAATAACCAAAACACAGTATTACGTTCTGAATGTTTAATAACCAAAACACGGTATTACGTTCTGAATGTTTAATAACCAAAACAGAGTATGAACGTTCTGAATGTTTAATAACTAAAACAGAGTATGTACGTTCTGAATGTTTAATAACCAAAACAAGGTATGTACGTTCTCAATGTTTAATAACCAAAACACAGTATTACGTTCTGAATGTTTAATAACCAAAACACAGTATTACGTTCTGAATGTTTAATAACCAAAATAGAGTATGTACGTTCTCAATGTTTAATAACCAAAACAGAGTATGTACGTTCTGAATGTTTAATAACCAAAACAAAGTATGTACGTTCTGAATGTTTAATAACCAAAACAAAGTATGTGCGTTCTGAATGTTTAATAACCAAAACAAAGTACGTACGTTCTCAATGTTTAATAACCAAAACAAAGTATGTACGTTCTCAATGTTTAATAACCAAAACAGAGTATGTACGTTCTCAATGTTTAATAACCAAAACAAAGTATGTACGTTTTGAATGTTTAATAACCAAAACAAAGTATGTACGTTCTGAATGTTTAATAACCAAAAGAGAGTATGTACGTTCTGAATGTTTAATAACCAAAACAGAGTATGTACGTTCTGAATGTTTAATAACCAAAACAGAGTATGTACGTTCTGAATGTTTAATAACCAAAACAGAGTATGTACGTTCTGAATGTTTAATAACCAAAACAAAGTATGTACGTTCTGAATGTTTAATAACCAAAACAGAGTATGTACGTTCTCAATGTTTAATAACCAAAACAGAGTATGTACGTTCTCAATGTTTAATAACCAAAACAAAGTATGTACGTTCTGAATGTTTAATAACCAAAACAAGGTATGTACGTTCTGAATGTTTAATAACCAAAACACAGTATTACGTTCTGAATGTTTAATAACCAAAACACGGTATTACGTTCTGAATGTTTAATAACCAAAACAGAGTATGAACGTTCTGAATGTTTAATAACTAAAACAGAGTATGTACGTTCTGAATGTTTAATAACCAAAACAAGGTATGTACGTTCTCAATGTTTAATAACCAAAACACAGTATTACGTTCTGAATGTTTAATAACCAAAACACAGTATTACGTTCTGAATGTTTAATAACCAAAACAGAGTATGTACGTTCTCAATGTTTAATAACCAAAACAGAGTATGTACGTTCTGAATGTTTAATAACCAAAACAAAGTATGTACGTTCTGAATGTTTAATAACCAAAACAAAGTATGTGCGTTCTGAATGTTTAATAACCAAAACAAAGTATGTACGTTCTCAATGTTTAATAACCAAAACAAAGTATGTACGTTCTCAATGTTTAATAACCAAAACAGAGTATGTACGTTCTCAATGTTTAATAACCAAAACAAAGTATGTACGTTCTGAATGTTTAATAACCAAAACAAGGTATGTACGTTCTGAATGTTTAATAACCAAAACACAGTATTACGTTCTGAATGTTTAATAACCAAAACACAGTATTACGTTCTGAATGTTTAATAACCAAAACACAGTATTACGTTCTGAATGTTTAATAACCAAAACAAAGTATGTACGTTCTGAATGTTTAATAACTAAAACAGAGTATGTACGTTCTGAATGTTTAATAACCAAAACAGAGTATGTACGTTCTCAATGTTTAATAACCAAAACAAAGTATGTACGTTTTGAATGTTTAATAACCAAAACAAAGTATGTACGTTCTGAATGTTTAATAACCAAAACAAGGTATGTACGTTCTGAATGTTTAATAACCAAAACACAGTATGTACGTTCTGAATGTTTAATAACCAAAACACAGTATTACGTTCTGAATGTTTAATAACCAAAACACGGTATTACGTTCTGAATGTTTAATAACCAAAACAGAGTATGAACGTTCTGAATGTTTAATAACTAAAACAGAGTATGTACGTTCTGAATGTTTAATAACCAAAACAAGGTATGTACGTTCTCAATGTTTAATAACCAAAACACAGTATTACGTTCTGAATGTTTAATAACCAAAACACAGTATTACGTTCTGAATGTTTAATAACCAAAATAGAGTATGTACGTTCTCAATGTTTAATAACCAAAACAGAGTATGTACGTTCTCAATGTTTAATAACCAAAACAAAGTATGTACGTTTTGAATGTTTAATAACCAAAACAAAGTATGTACGTTCTGAATGTTTAATAACCAAAACAGAGTATGTACGTTCTGAATGTTTAATAACCAAAACAGAGTATGTACGTTCTGAATGTTTAATAACCAAAACAGAGTATGTACGTTCTGAATGTTTAATAACCAAAACAGAGTATGTACGTTCTGAATGTTTAATAACCAAAACAGAGTATGTACGTTCTGAATGTTTAATAACCAAAACAGAGTATGTACGTTCTGAATGTTTAATAACCAAAACAGAGTATGTACGTTCTGAATGTTTAATAACCAAAACAGAGTATGTACGTTCTGAATGTTTAATAACCAAAACAGAGTATGTACGTTCTCAATGTTTAATAACCAAAACAAAGTATGTACGTTCTGAATGTTTAATAACCAAAACAAGGTATGTACGTTCTGAATGTTTAATAACCAAAACACAGTATTACGTTCTGAATGTTTAATAACCAAAACACAGTATTACGTTCTGAATGTTTAATAACCAAAACAAAGTATGTACGTTTTGAATGTTTAATAACTAAAACAGAGTATGTACGTTCTGAATGTTTAATAACCAAAACAGAGTATGTACGTTCTCAATGTTTAATAACCAAAACAAAGTATGTACGTTTTGAATGTTTAATAACCAAAACAAAGTATGTACGTTCTGAATGTTTAATAACCAAAACAAGGTATGTACGTTCTGAATGTTTAATAACCAAAACACAGTATGTACGTTCTGAATGTTTAATAACCAAAACACAGTATTACGTTCTGAATGTTTAATAACCAAAACACGGTATTACGTTCTGAATGTTTAATAACCAAAACAGAGTATGAACGTTCTGAATGTTTAATAACTAAAACAGAGTATGTACGTTCTGAATGTTTAATAACCAAAACAAGGTATGTACGTTCTCAATGTTTAATAACCAAAACACAGTATTACGTTCTGAATGTTTAATAACCAAAACACAGTATTACGTTCTGAATGTTTAATAACCAAAATAGAGTATGTACGTTCTCAATGTTTAATAACCAAAACAGAGTATGTACGTTCTGAATGTTTAATAACCAAAACAAAGTATGTACGTTCTGAATGTTTAATAACCAAAACAAAGTATGTGCGTTCTGAATGTTTAATAACCAAAACAAAGTACGTACGTTCTCAATGTTTAATAACCAAAACAAAGTATGTACGTTCTCAATGTTTAATAACCAAAACAGAGTATGTACGTTCTCAATGTTTAATAACCAAAACAAAGTATGTACGTTTTGAATGTTTAATAACCAAAACAAAGTATGTACGTTCTGAATGTTTAATAACCAAAACAGAGTATGTACGTTCTGAATGTTTAATAACCAAAACAGAGTATGTACGTTCTGAATGTTTAATAACCAAAACAGAGTATGTACGTTCTGAATGTTTAATAACCAAAACACAGTATTACGTTCTGAATGTTTAATAACCAAAGCACAGTATTACGTTCTGAATGTTTAATAACCAAAATAGAGTATGTACGTTCTCAATGTTTAATAACCAAAACAGAGTATGTACGTTCTGATTGTTTAATAACCAAAACAAAGTATGTACGTTCTGAATGTTTAATAACCAAAACAAAGTATGTGCGTTCTGAATGTTTAATAACCAAAACAAAGTACGTACGTTCTCAATGTTTAATAACCAAAACAAAGTATGTACGTTCTCAATGTTTAATAACCAAAACAGAGTATGTACGTTCTCAATGTTTAAAAACCAAAACAAAGTATGTACGTTCTGAATGTTTAATAACCAAAACAAGGTATGTACGTTCTGAATGTTTAATAACCAAAACACAGTATTACGTTCTGAATGTTTAATAACCAAAACACAGTATTACGTTCTGAATGTTTAATAACCAAAACAAAGTATGTACGTTCTGAATGTTTAATAACCAAAACAGAGTATGTACGTTCTGAATGTTTAATAACCAAAACAGAGTATGTACGTTCTCAATGTTTAATAACCAAAACAAAGTATGTACGTTCTGAATGTTTAATAACCAAAACAAAGTATGTACGTTCTGAATGTTTAATAACCAAAACAAGGTATGTACGTTCTGAATGTTTAATAACCAAAACACAGTATGTACGTTCTGAATGTTTAATAACCAAAACACAGTATTACGTTCTGAATGTTTAATAACCAAAACACGGTATTACGTTCTGAATGTTTAATAACCAAAACAGAGTATGAACGTTCTGAATGTTTAATAACTAAAACAGAGTATGTACGTTCTGAATGTTTAATAACCAAAACAAGGTATGTACGTTCTCAATGTTTAATAACCAAAACACAGTATTACGTTCTGAATGTTTAATAACCAAAACACAGTATTACGTTCTGAATGTTTAATAACCAAAATAGAGTATGTACGTTCTCAATGTTTAATAACCAAAACAGAGTATGTACGTTCTGAATGTTTAATAACCAAAACAAAGTATGTACGTTCTGAATGTTTAATAACCAAAACAAAGTATGTGCGTTCTGAATGTTTAATAACCAAAACAAAGTATGTACGTTCTCAATGTTTAATAACCAAAACAAAGTATGTACGTTCTCAATGTTTTATAACCAAAACAGAGTATGTACGTTCTCAATGTTTAATAACCAAAACAAAGTATGTACGTTTTGAATGATTAATAACCAAAACAAAGTATGTACGTTCTGAATGTTTAATAACCAAAACAGAGTATGTACGTTCTGAATGTTTAATAACCAAAACAGAGTATGTACGTTCTGAATGTTTAATAACCAAAACAGAGTATGTACGTTCTGAATGTTTAATAACCAAAACAGAGTATGTACGTTCTGAATGTTTAATAACCAAAACAGAGTATGTACGTTCTGAATGTTTAATAACCAAAACAAAGTATGTACGTTCTGAATGTTTAATAACTAAAACAGAGTATGTACGTTCTGAATGTTTAATAACCAAAACAGAGTATGTACGTTCTCAATGTTTAATAACCAAAACAAAGTATGTACGTTTTGAATGTTTAATAACCAAAACAAAGTATGTACGTTCTGAATGTTTAATAACCAAAACAAGGTATGTACGTTCTGAATGTTTAATAACCAAAACACAGTATGTACGTTCTGAATGTTTAATAACCAAAACACAGTATTACGTTCTGAATGTTTAATAACCAAAACACGGTATTACGTTCTGAATGTTTAATAACCAAAACAGAGTATGAACGTTCTGAATGTTTAATAACTAAAACAGAGTATGTACGTTCTGAATGTTTAATAACCAAAACAGAGTATGTACGTTCTAAATGTTTAATAACCAAAACAAAGTATGTACGTTTTGGATGTTTAATAACCAAAACAAAGTATGTAAGTTCTGAATGTTTAATAACCAAAACAAAGTATGTACGTTCTGAATGTGTAATAGCCAAAACAAAGTATGTACGTTCTGAATGTTTAATTTCATATGAAAAGGTATCCTTTTCAGGTCTGTGTATGCGTGTAAATAGCTACATCTATATAAATTGGGACAGGTCAGCATCCACTGGTTTCAACACATTCAAGATATTCAAGAAACTATTCATCTCTCTGGTAGTATATGCTGGAACTAAAAGTCCCCAGGAGCACATATTGGAACTATTATCCCTATTAACACACATAAAACAATCTATCCACAGTGGCATATTTTAGAAGAATCTGTCCTTTAGGCACTGTGTTCAACTGTTTGCTTATTACGTCACAGGTTGTGCGACCAATATTGTCTTCCCCTCTTCCCTCTTGGCCTCCATCTTACAGATAACCACTGACACTGTCACAGCTAAAGAGCTCTTGGCAATTACCTCAGTTGGTGGACTGCAGATTGGAGTCCCGTCTCTTATTAATTTTCATTTCTTGAGAAAACTGAAAGACGTGTCACTGTTCAAAATGCATCAGAATCACAAAGTGGGAATGATGACATCACTCACGTGAAACATTACGTCAAGAAGACTAAACTAATTACATAATGATATATGTAATTATGGGAGATTATAATACTATCGTTTTATCAGGAATAAACACATTAACAGATTGATATTACCTTGATCTTATGTTATAATATTGTTGTTTTATCAGGAATAAACACAAACAGATTGATATTACCTTGATCTTAGGTTGTAATATTGTTGTTTTATCAGCAATAAACATATTAACAGATTGATATTACCTTGATCTTAGGTTATAATATTGTTGTTTTATCAGGAATAAACACATTAACAGATTGATATTACCTTGATCTTAGGTTATAATATTGTTGTTTTATCAGGAATAAACACATTAATAGATTGATAGTACCTTCATCTTAGGTTATAATATTGTTGTTTTATCAGGAATGAACACATTAACAGATTGATATTACCTTGATCTTAGGTTATAAATTGTTGTTTTATCAGGAATAAACACATTAACAAATTGATATTACCTTGATCTTAGGTTATAATATTGTTGTTTTATCAGGAATAAACACAAACAGATTAATATTACCTTGATCCTTCTTCTGGTTAGCTTGGTATTGGAGCTGTTTAATTCTCTTCAAGAGCGCGTGCCGCCTGACGTCAAGCTTACGTCTCTGTACTCTGTTCTCTTCTAACAAAAGGGTTAGCTGTTCTCCTAGAATCACAGGAGATCGAGACCTTATAACAACTAATTATATGCGTAACACCGTAAAGTGTTTGAGTTTCACTTTTAAACATAAAAGTAAATATCAAATTTATGTTTCTGACTATTTGCTGTGGATAATTTTTACTGTTATAATATGCATTAGAAGTATTGGAACTTACGTATTTGTTGGAGGGATCTGGGGTAGTAATGATCTTACGTGCCGTGACAGAGACATAACAAATAGAGAAAAGTATAAATATTTTGCGTCTTGTAAATTTGAGGGTACGTTATAAATACAACACACTTGAAAAATTGTAGACTCATTTATGGCCAGTAAAATGTATCAGTAAGAGAGATTCATCCTTTCGTATCAAACATGAAGTGATACAAGTAAGTTCACATTTTACGTCACCGTGGTGCAGTTAGCGTCATATTTAAACGTGGCCTACAACTGTCTGTGTGTAATTGTTCTTCAGATATATTAACATTACGAAAATAAATACGTATCATAGTGTGTAAAAACCAAGTAGTATCAACAGTTGTTTATATAACGAAAATAATCAACAGTTGTTTATATAACTAGTAGTATCAATAGTGGTTTGTATATCTCGTAGTATCAACTGTTGTTTGTATAACTAGTAGTGTCAACAGTTGTATACATAACTAGTAGTGTCAACAGTTGTATACATAACTAGTAGTGTCAACAGTTGTATATATAACTAGTAGTATCAATAGTGGTTTGTATATCTCGTAGTATCAACTGTTGTTTGTATAACTAGTAGTGTCAACAGTTGTATATATAACTAGTAGTGTCAACAGTGGTTTGTATATCTCCTAGTATCAACTGTTGTTTGTATAACTAGTAGTGTCAACAGTTGTATATATAACTAGTAGTATCAATTGTGGTTTGTATATCTCGTAGTATCAACTGTTGTTTGTATAACTAGTAGTGTCAACAGTTGTATACATAACTAGTAGTGTCAACAGTTGTATATATAACTAGTAGTATCAATAGTGGTTTGTATATCTCGTAGTATCAACTGTTGTTTGTATAACTAGTAGTGTCAACAGTTGTATATATAACTAGTAGTATCAATTGTGGTTTGTATATCTCGTAGTATCAACTGTTGTTTGTATAACTAGTAGTGTCAACAGTTGTATACATAACTAGTAGTGTCAACAGTTGTATAAATAACTAGTAGTGTCAACAGTGGTTTGTATATCTCGTAGTATCAACTGTTGTTTGTATAACTAGTAGTGTCAACAGTTGTATATATAACTAGTAGTATCAATTGTGGTTTGTATATCTCGTAGTATCAACTGTTGTTTGTATAACTAGTAGTGTCAACAGTTGTATATATAACTAGTAGTGTCAACAGTGGTTTGTATATCTCGTAGTATCAACTGTTGTTTGTATAACTAGTAGTGTCAACAGTTGTATATATAACTAGTAGTGTCAACAGTAGTTTGTATATCTCGTAGTATCAACTGTTGTTTGTATAACTAGTAGTGTCAACAGTTGTATATATAGCTAGTAATGTCAACAGTGGTTTGTATATCTCGTAGTATCAACTGTTGTTTGTATCTAGTAGTGTCAACAGATGTATATATAACTAGTAGTGTCAACAGTGGTTTGTATATCTCGTAGTATCAACTGTTATTTGTATAACTAGTAGTGTCAACAGTTGTATACATAACTAGTAGTGTCAACAGTTGTATACATAACTAGTAGTGTCAACGTTTCGACCTTCTTCGGTCATCGTAAGGTTCACAAAAAAAAGAGGTTACTGACCGGTAGCTAACCTCGTGTTTGAAGGCGTTGTGTTATTGAGTGTAGGAATGTAGAGGGCGTGCTTTATTTTGGGTTTGAGTTGTTGTATAAGTAAGGCTTCTTTAATTTTTGCGTTTATTTATGTTTGTTTCTTTATTTAGTATTTGAGTGTTTTCTATGAACCGAGACCATCAACTGGCATGCTGCATTAAACCAGAGATTTACGGACTTATACAACGAAACATAAACCAAATCAATACTAAAAACGACAGTGACAAAAAGATCTGCCACAACAAAAAACAAGAGAAACTAAGATGCAAACAACAGAAAAGACTCCAAAACAACAAACCGTTGACTAACCTCATAATTAACAGATCCGACCGACAATTAAACACAGACGAGATACATCTACTTAACAAAGGACTCAACTTTGCAATAGCACCTAGGTACATTTCAACCATAGAAATCAAAACATGTTTAGAAGATCTAGCCAGGAGACTTGTGATACTTTCTACAGAAAACAACCAACAGGAAGAAGACAACTTAGACGATTATATTGACATTCAACAGCCAAACTTCCTAGACAAAAATTACTAGTTAATATTTTCCAGAAACAGTTAAAAACAACATCTTAAACGATTTTATCAAAGAATTTTCTCACAAAACCATCAACATAATTTCACAAAACAGAAAGCTGAAAAATAACCTTACAAAAAGAGAAATTAATTTCATTGAAAACCTAAAACAAGACAAAAACATAAAAATTCTGAAAGCAGATAAAGGTAACGCTATAGTCAAAATAAACACGAATGAATACATCCAAAAAATGAAGAACATCCTAACAGACACGAACAAATTTAAACCAATACACACAAATATTGAGTTTCCAGTCTGGTCTAGAATTGAATATTTTATCCACAATCAAAGTCCACGACGAAAAATTAGGTCTAGCATGACCAGGTGGTTAAGGCACTCGACTCTTAATCCGAGGATCGCGGTTTTGAATCCCCGTCGCACGAAACATGCTCGCCCTTTCAGCCGTGGGGTCGTTATAATGTGACGGTCAATCCCACTATTCGTTTGTAAAAGTGTAGCCCAAGAGTCGGCTGTGGGTGGTGATGATTAGCTGCAATCCCTTTAGTTTTACACTGCTAAATTAGGGACGGCTAGCGCAGATAGCTCGAGTAGCTTTGCGCGAAATTCAAAACAAACAAACGACCAATAATGTCCACATATGAATCGTTTAATTACAATTATATCATTTCTTAACCGCAAAATTACAAGAACCGATAGACAACTTAAAACAGGAATCCACCGAAAAATCACACATACTGGACTATACATTCCTTGGGACTCAGCACATGAAACAAAATAAAAACTCAACATACTAAAAAAAGCAAATAAACACAGCCATACAACTATGTTCACCAGATAACATTAACGACGAATTAGACAAAATAAAACAATACTTCATCAACATCAATAAGTTTCCTCCACAAACCGTAGAAAACATTATACACACACACCTAGACAGAAAGCAAAATCAACCAATTAAAGTAAATATATCTCACGAATCAAAAAATCACGAAACCATATACTGCTGCATACCATATATTCCTGACATCAGAAGAAAAATAACCAATATTTTGCAAAAACTAGTAACAAAATATGACATTCCAGTTAATACCAAATTTATTCAAAAACCAGGCACAAAACTGAGATCTATACTATGTAAAAACTACACTGACAAACACCATACCAACATTATTTATAAAATACAATGTGATAACTGCCACGACTTCTATATTGGAGAAACAAGTAGTAAAATGAAAACCAGATTCAAAGAACATAAAAAGCCACTTTCACACGTTTTCGAACACTGCAAAGCAAATAAACACAACATAACCATAGAAAACACTCAAATACTAAATAAAGAAAGAAACATAAACAAACGCAAAATTAAAGAAGCCTTTATACCTATATTAATAAATGTATCCAACATCTAAGCTCGCCCTCTATATTCCTACACACAATAACACAACCGCCTTCAAACATGTGGTCATGTACCGGTCAGTAACCTTTTCTTTCTTTGTGAACCTGACGATGACCGAAGAAGGTAGAAACGTTGTTCGCTCCTCTATTAGTGCCTCTCCTAACCATACTAACCGTTGTTAAGTGTATTAGTATCAACAGTTGTTTATATAACTAGTAGTATCAATAGTCGAAGCAAATTCACAACGAGTATTATAATAATAAAACGATGTAATAAGAAACACACATCCCTACAACATAAGACAACTGTCTAGTTTGAAGACACTTACTAGATCTGTGTGACTCTTCGTCTTCTAATGATAAGGTGGAAGTTGTCTGGTAAACTCTTTTGGTTCCCTCCATTTTGTTTTTTTCCGTCGTGTCAAGTCTAGCCAGGCCCTGCCCATCTGATCGAGATCTTCTCAGTCTGAAATTTCCAGTAGCCTCCTTCCTTCTAGTTATTCCCCAACCAGATCCCGGTTCCTGAATCCTACCTCGTTTTGATCCAACAGAACGATCATAAATATATTCCCACCTTCCTCTTGTTCTCGAAATATCACCAGTTTCTTGTGGCTTTCCACGCTGCGTCTGTGAAAGTTTCTCAAAATAAGAGTTCCTTCCACGTTTTGTCTTCCTATTTTTGTTGTCCCATCCTTTATTATGTCCATCTGCTGTCCAACCAAGCCTTTCTCCTGGACTATCATCAATTCTAGAAATATTTCCTTTGGACGAACCATGTTGCTTATTTATTTCAGGTTGTCGTAGATTAGGGTCCAAATTGACAATATTTTTAAGAGTACGTTTAGACTTACTCTGGATTCCGTTTAACATTTCATGACTAATGCCTGCTTCTTTTTTCTTGCGTCTTCTTTCGACTTCCAAATCATGATGCTTGACGTCTTTATTGGATGGAATATTTTCTCCAAATAATCCTCCTTGTTTGCTGTCTTTAGGTACATCTCCAAACGTATTTCCACTTTTTACTGTGTAAATAAATTCGGCTTCTGTTCCCGCAGTTCCAAATCTATTTTGTAAAGGACCTTCCTGTTTTGATGTTACATCCACGTTCTTAAGAGCATGTTTATTTGTGTCTATTGTATCTTCTGTGTCATCACTATTCACATACCCACTTAATGTTTTTATAGTTTCTGATCCATCACCAAATAACTGTTCTCCTCTTTCTCTTGTAGTTTCTGATCCATCACCAAATAACTGTTCTCCTGTTTCTCTTGTAGTTTCTGATCCATCACCAAATAACTGTTCTCCTGTTTCTCTTGTAGTTTCTGATCCATCACCAAATAACTGTTCTCCTGTTTCTCTTGTAGTTTCTGATCCATCACCAAATAACTGTTCTCCTGTTTCTCTTGTAGTTTCTGATCCATCACCAAATAACTGTTCTCCTCTTTCTCTTGTAGTTTCTGATCCATCACCAAATAACTGTTCTCCTGTTTCTCTTGTAGTTTCTGATCCATCACCAAATAACTGTTCTCCTGTTTCTCTTGTAGTTTCTGATCCATCACCAAATAACTGTTCTCCTCTTTCTCTTGTAGTTTCTGATCCATCACCAAATAACTGTTCTCCTGTTTCTCTTGTAGTTTCTGATCCATCACCAAATAACTGTTCTCCTGTTTCTCTTGTAGTTTCTGATCCATCCCCAAATAACTGTTCTCCTGTTTCTCTTGTAGTTTCTGATCCATCACCAAATAATTGTTCTCCTTTTTCTCTTGTAGTTTCTGATCCATTACCAAATAACTGTTCTCCTGTTTCTCTTGTAGTGTCTGATCCATCACCAAATAACTGTTCTCCTGTTTCTTTTGTAGTTTCTGATCCATTACCATGTAATTGTTCTTCTGTTTCTCTTGTAGTTTCTGATCCACCACCAAATAACTGTTCTCCTGTTTCTGTTGTAGTTTCTGATCCAGTACCAAATAACTGTTCTCCTTCTACTCTTATATCTTCAGATCCACCACCAAATAACTGTTCTCCTGTTCCTCTTGTAGTTTCTGATCCAGTACCAAATAACTCTTCTCCTGTTTCTTTTGTAGTGTCTGATCCATCACCAAATAACTTTTCTCCTTCTAACCTTTTAGTTTCTGATCCATCACCATATAACTGTTCTCCTCCTACTCTTGTAGTGTCTGATCCATCACCAAATAACTGTTCTTCTGTTTCTCTTGTAGTTTCTGATCCATTACCAAGTAACTGTTCTCCTGTTTCTCTTGTAGTGTCTGATCCATCACCAAATAACTGTTCTCCTGTTTCTTTTGTAGATTCTACTCCATCACCAAATAACTGTTCTCCTTCTACTCTTGTAGTTTCTGATCCATTACCAAGTAACTGTTCTCCTGTTTCTCTTGTAGTTTCTGATCCATTACCAAATAACTGTTCTCCTTCTACTCTTATAGTTTCTGATCCATTACCAAATAACTGTTCTTCTGTTTCTCTTGTAGTTGCTGATCCATTACCAAATAACTGTTCTTCCGTTTCTCTTGTAGTTGCTGATCCATTACCAAATAATTGTTCTCCTTCTACCCTTTTAGTTTCTGATCCATCACCAAATAACTGTTCTTCTGTTTCTCTTGGGGTTTGTGATGCAACACCAAATAACTGTTGTACTTCTACTCTTGTAGAGTCTGATCCATTACCAAATAACTCTCCTCCTGTTTCTCTTGTAGTTTCTGATCCATCAACAAATAACTGTTCTCCTGTTTCTCTTGTAGTTTCTGATTCATTACCAAGTATCTGTTCTCCTGTTTCTCTTGTAGTTTGTGACGTATCACCTAATAACTGCTCTCCTTCTGCTCTTTTAGTTTCTGATCCATCACCAAATAACTGTTCTCCTGTTTCTTTTGTAGTTTCTTCTCCATTACCAAATAACTGTTCTCCTTCTACTCTTGTAGTTTGTGATGTATCACCTAATAACTGCTCTCCTTCTGCTCTTTTAGTTTCTGATCCATCACCAAATAATTGTTCTTTTGTTTCTCCTGTAGTTGCTGATCCATCATGAAATACTTTTTCTCCAGTAGTTTCTGATCCATCATCAAATACTTGTTCTCCTGATTCTCTTGTAGTTTCTGATCCATCCCCAAATAACTTTTCTCCTTCTACCCTTTTAGTTTCTAATCCATCACCAAATAACTGTTCTCCTGTTTCTCTTGTAGTTTCTGATGAATCAGCAAATAATTGTTCTTCTGTTTCTCTAGTGGTTGCTGATCCACCACGAAATATCATTTCTCCTGTTTCTCTTGTAGTTTCTGATCCATCACCAAATAACTGTTCTCCTTCTACTCTTATAGCTTCAGATCCATCACCGAATAACTGTTCTCCTGTTTCTCTTGTAGTTTCTGATCCATTACCAAATAACTGTTCTCCTTCTACTCCAATAGCTTCAGATCCATCACCAAATAACTGTTCTCCTTCTACTCTTGAAGTATGTGATCCATCACCTAATAATTGCTCTCCTTCTACTCTTTTAGTTTCTGATCCATTACCAAATAATTGTTCTTCTGTTTCTCTTGTAGTGTTTGATCCATCACCAAATAACTGTTCTCCTGTTTCTTTTGTAGTTTCTGATCCATTACCAAGTAACTGTTCTCCAGTTGCTCCTGTAGTGTCTGATCCATCACCAAATAACTGTTCTCCTGTTTCTTTTGTAGTTTCTTCTCCATTACCAAATAACTGTTCTCCTTCTATTCTTGTAGTTTGTGATGTATCATCTAATAAGTGCTCTCCGTCTGCTCTTTTAGTTTCTGATCCATCACCAAATAATTGTTCTTCTGTTTCTCTTGTAGTTGCTGATCCATCATGAAATAACTTTTCTCCTGTAGTTTCTGATCCATCACCAAATACTTGTTCTCCTGATTCTCTTGTAGTTTCTGATCCATCACCAAATAACTTTTCTCCTTCTACCATTTTAGTTTCTAATCCATCACCAAATAACTGTTCTCTTGTTTTTGTTGTAGTTGCTGATCCATCACCAAATAACTGTTCTCTTGTTTTTGTTGTAGTTGCTGATCCACCACGAAACATCTTTTCTCCTGTTTCTCTTGTAGTTTCTGATCCATCACCAAATAACTGTTCTCCTTCTACTCTTATAGCTTCAGATCCATCACCGAATAACTGTTCTCTTGTTTCTCTTGCAATTTTTGATCCATCACCAAATAACTTTTCTCCTGTTTCTCTTGTAGTTTCTGATCCATTACCAAATAACTGTTCTCCTGTTTCTCTTATAGCTTCAGATCCATCACCAAATACTTGTTCTCCTGTTTCTTTTGTAGTTTTTTCTCCATTACCAAATAACTGTTCTCCTTCTACTCTTGTAGTTTGTGATGTATCACTTAATAACTGCTCTCCTTCTGCTCTTTTAGTTTCTGATCCATCACTAAATAATTGTTCTCCTTTTACTCTTGAAGTTTGTGATCCATCACCAAATAACTCTTCTCCTGTTTCTCTTGTAGTTTCTGATCCATTACCAAGTAACTGTTCTCCTGTTTCTCTTGTAGTTTCTTCTCCATTACCAAATAACTGTTTTCCTTCTACTCCTATAGCTTCAGATCCATCACCAAATAACTGCTCTCCTTCTGCTCTTTTAGTTTCTGATCCATCACCAAATAATTGTTCTTCTGTTTCTCTTGTAGTTGCTGATCCATCATGAAATAACTTTTCTCCTGTAGTTTCTGATCCATCACTAAATACTTGTTCTCCTGATTCTCTTGTAGTTTCTGATCCATCACCAAATAACTTTTCTCCTTCTACCCATTTAGTTTCTAATCCATCACCAAATAACTGTTCTCCTGTTTCTCTTGTAGTTTCTGATGCATCAGCAAATAATTGTTCTTCTGTTTCTCTTGTAGTTGCTGATCCACCACGAAATATCTTTTCTCCTGTTTCTCTTGTAGTTTCTGATCCATCACTAAATAACTGTTCTCCTTCTACTCTTATAGCTTCAGATCCATCACCAAATAACTGTTCTCCTTCTACTCCAATAGCTTCAGATCCATCACCAAATAACTGTTCTCCTTTTACTCTTGTTGTTTGTGATCCATCACCTAATAACTGTTCTCCTGTTTCTCTTGTAGTTTCTGATCCATCACCAAATAACTGTTCTCCTTCTACTCTTGTAGTTTATGATCCATCACCTAATAATTGCTCTCCTTCTACTCTCGTAGAGTCTGATCCATCCCCAAATAACTGTTCTCCTGTTTCTCTTGTAGTTTCTGATCCATCACCAAATAATTGTTCTCCTTTTTCTCTTGTAGTTTCTGATCCATTACCAAATAACTGTTCTCCTGTTTCTCTTGTAGTTTCTGATCCATCACCAAATAACTGTTCTCCTTCTACTCTTGTAGTTTGTGATCCATCACCTAATAATTGCTCTCCTTCTACTCTCGTAGAGTCTGATCCATCACCAAATAACTGTTCTCCTGTTTCTGTTGTAGTTTCTGATTTCTCGTCAAAACCACTTTCTTTTGCTTCGTTTCCAATAGCTAATCCATCAGTAAGTCCATTTTCTTCTTTTGTCTTTTTTCTAATGTCTGGACTATCACCAAATTCATCTTCTGATACATAACCACGTCTACCTTCTATCCCTGTCCCAAAATCTGATCTCTCACCAACACCACCTTCTTTTGAAATTTCAGAGTTACTGGCCATTTCACGTGCTTGTCCATCTTTTATAGTTGTTGGTACATCACCATATCCAACTCCAGTTTCTCTTACATTTTCTGATAAATCTGTAAAGAATCGCTCTTCAATTTTTCCACTATCTAGTTTATCATCAAAGCCACCATTTTCTTCTTCTTTTCTAATATCTGGATCATCAATGAATCCACTTTCTTCTATTCTGCTTATCCTTTCTGTTTTGTAACTAAATATATTTTCGTCTGCTTCCTTTGCAAATTCTGATTTATCTCCAAATCCACGTCCTTCTGCTTCGCTTGTAACATCAACCTCACCTTTCTTAGTTCTTTTTACGTGTCCTAATTCATTATCCAAACCACTTTGTTCCTCTGTCATCACAACTCCAGATCCAGTTTCTCGTGTTTCTGTATCATGATGCTTTAAAATCTCATCGTTTTCTCCAATACTTGACTTATTTCCTTCTGTTATGTTATCTGTTCCCACACTGTCTGTCTGTGTTGTTGTTTCACCAAGTTCCTTCACACACACTTCAATTCTTATTCGACCTCGTTTATTTTCTTCAGGGTATTTTCCAGGACTAGTCTTTAAGTTTTCGTTTCCAGGAGCACTTAGAGCCACTTCTGATTCTTGCTTCTCATCATCACGATGGTGATATAATCCTGAGATATCATTTTCAACCAATTTTTCAGTCACATAATGTACTTCTTTTGGCACCTCTTCACTGTTGCTTGTAAGCTTCCTACTTCTTGTTTCAGTTCTCTTTTCTCGGGTCACGGTTTGCTTTATAGCATAGCCATTAGATCCTTTCTCCTTGACTGACCAAGTAATATCACTTTCCACATCTGTAATCTTTGGGTTTGGTTCTGTGGGAGTACTGTTATGGCTTGCTTCATCTTTTGTACCATCCTCAGTTAGGTCATAAGGTATTCCTTCTGAGTTATTATTCTCAATCCATTCTTCGTGATACTCGGTCACAAAGGTCATCGATCCGTCAGGTTCGTTGTTTCTGTCATTTGGTTCCTCATCAGCAGTACTTGAAACTTTCTTACTTCTCTCGGTTACTGTTTTTGTAACAATGTAACTATCTTTATATCCATCTTCCTCTGATGTCAGATTGCGCTCTTGAACCAAATCTGCTCCATTCTCTACTTCTGGGTCATTTTCTTTACCTTCTATAAACTTAACCATTTCGCGAATGTCATCATTAGACATATTTCTTCCATCGGAATCAAGAAGTTTAATACTAGTTTTTTCAATAACAAACTTATCATTTGTGTTTCCAGAAGACGATCCTCTGGCACTGTCCACAATAGATTGTTCTTTAACAGACTTGTCTAAACTGCTACTCTGGGCCAGTCTTTTCTGTTTTCGGTTCTTACGTTTCTCACTACTTTTTACTCGTTGTCTGTTCGGTGAAGAACCTTCTACTATTTCTTTCTTGTTAGTTTCATCACATTCAGATATTTCTTTTATTGGTTGTGTTCCACTGTTTCTAAGGTTTTGGTTTGTAGATTGAGACTTCAGATCGACATTTTCCTTTCTATTAGAAGAAAGTCCATGGTGTTTACCCCTTATTTCAGTTCGTTTCTCTCTTTTATCCAATCTTGTTTTGCCTTTCATATCTTCTACATCGCTGTATTCTCCTCGGTTCCGGTATTCAAAATGGCGTCCTTTACTGTTCAAGATGTCTCGTTCTTCCGTTTCTTCGTCTTTTACTCTTGAAACCAAAATAAATAAATACATTTATTTTAAAATATTTTGATGTTACTCCAATCTTTGAATCCAAGAGAAGAAAATTAAAATCAAAGAGAATATTATGTGATACATGAAGACGAATTCGGTTACTAAATAGATGTATATCTGGTTATTATAAAGCTATATATCTGGTATTTAAATAGGAATATATCTGATTCTTAAATATTATATATTTTGCTATTAAATATATATATATGTAGTTATTAAATAAATATATATCTGGTTATTAAATAGATATATACTTGGTTATTAAATAGATATATACTTGGTTATTAAATATATATAGATATATCGTTATGAAATAGATATATCTAGCTATTAAATACATGCGTATTTGGTTATTAAATACATATATACTTGGTTATTAAATATATATATAATTCGTTATGAAATAGATATATATCTGGCTAGTAAATACATATATATACTTACAACGGACTTTGTTGTACATAAACAGATAGTATTATATCTAGCTAGTAAATACATATATATACTTACAACGGACTTTGTTGTACATAAACAGATAGTATTATATCTAGCTAGTAAATACATATATATACTTACAACGGACTTTGTTGTACATAAACAGATAGTATTATATCTGGCTAGTAAATACATATATATACTTACAACGGACTTTGTTGTACATAAACAGATAGTATTATATCTGGCTAGTAAATACATATATATACTTTTACAACGGACTTTGTTGTACATAAACAGATAGTATTATATCTGGCTAGTAAATACATATATATACTTACAACGGACTTTGTTGTACATAAACAGATAGTATTATATCTGGCTAGTAAATACATATATATACTTACAACGGACTTTGTTGTACATAAACAGATAGATATATATCTAGCTAGTAAATACATATATATACTTACAACGGACTTTGTTGTACATAAACAGATAGTATTCTATCTGGCTAGTAAATACATATATATACTTACAACGGACTTTGTTGTACATAAACAGATAAATAAACAGATAGTATTATATCTGGCTAGTAAATACATATATATACTTACAACGGACTTTGTTGTACATAAACAGATAGTATTATATCTGGCTAGTAAATACATATATATACTTACAACGGACTTTGTTTATTTCCTTTAATTTCCTCTGAACCGTGACGAAAATCTGAAGTACTTCTCGTACCACCTATTACACGCCTGGTTCTCCGTTTCGAGGCTTTCCATTCCATATCAGAACAGGCTATATCTTCAGTAGCGAAATTTGTATGTTGTTCAGTTTTCAACGATGTGATAGTGTTCGAATGAATAGAACTATTACAGTCTACTGAGTATAAACATACATACAGTTACAGTTCTAGAACTATTACAGTCTACTGAGTATAAACATACATACAGTTACAGTTCTAGAACTATTACAGTTTACTGAGTATAAACATACATACAGTTACAGTTCTAGAACTATTACAGTCTACTGAGTATAAACATACATACAGTTACAGTTCTAGAACTATTACAGTCTACTGAGTATAAACATACATACAGTTACAGTTCTAGAACTATTACAGTCTACTGAGTATAAACATACATACAGTTACAGTTCTAGAACTATTACAGTCCACTGAGTATAAACATACATACAGTTACAGTTCTAGAACTATTACAGTCTACTGAGTATAAACATACATACAGTTCGAGTTCTAGAACTATTACAGTCTACTGAGTATAAACATACATACAGTTCGAGTTCTAGAACTATTACAGTCTACCGAGTATAAACATACATACAGTTACAGTTCTAGAACTATTAAAACAACCCAGTATAAAGTTACATACAGTTTTAGTTGTGGAACAGTTACAATCTACAAAGTATGAAGATAAATATAATTAATTATAGTTGTGGAACAATTACAGTCTACCAAGTATAAAGACAGATACATTTATAGTTACAGTCTACTAAGTAAGAAGCTACATACAACTATGGTTCAAGAAGTAATACAGTATACTGAGTATAAACCTACACACAGTTATAGTTCTAGAAGTATTACAGTCTACTTAGTATAAAGCTACATACACTTATAGTTCTAGAAGTATTACAGTCTACTGAGTATAAACATACATACAGTTACAGTTCTAGAACTATTACAGTCTACTGAGTATAAACATACATACAGTTACAGTTCTAGAACTATTACAGTTTACTGAGTATAAACATACATACAGTTACAGTTCTAGAACTATTACAGTCTGCTGAGTATAAACATACATACAGTTACAGTTCTAGAACTATTACAGTCTACTGAGTATAAACATACATACAGTTACAGTTCTAGAACTATTACAGTCTACTGAGTATAAACATACATACAGTTACAGTTCTAGAACTATTACAGTCTGCTGAGTATAAACATACATACAGTTACAGTTCTAGAACTATTACAGTTTACTGAGTATAAACATACATACACTTACAGTTCTAGAACTATTACAAACAACCCAGTATAAAGTTACATACAGTTATAGTTGTGGAACAGTTACAATCTACAAAGTATGAAGATAAATATAATTATAGTTGTGGAACAATTACAGTCTACCAAGTATAAAGACAGATACATTTATAGTTACAGTCTACTAAGTAAGAAGCTACATACAATTATGGTTGTTGAACAATTACAGTCTACTAAGTGAGAAGCTACATACAACTATGGTTGTTGAACAATTAGAGCCTACTGAGTATAAACCTACATACATTTATAGTTCAAGAAGTAATACAGTATACTTAGTATAAAGCTACATACAGTTATAGTTCTAGAAGTATTACAGTCTACTTAGTATAAAGCTACATACAGTTATAGTTCTAAAAGTATTACAGTCTACTTAGTATAAAGCTACATACAGTTATAGTTCTAGAAGTATTACAGTCTACTTAGTATAAAGCTACATGCAGTTATAGTTCTAGAAGTATTACAGTCTACTTAGTATAAACCTACATACATTTATAGTTCTACAAGTATTACAGTCTACTTAGTATAAACCTACATACATTTATAGTTCAAGAAGTAATACAGTATACTTAGTATAAAGCTACATACAGTTATAGTTCTAGAAGTATTACAGCCTACTTAGTATAAAGCTACATACAGTTATAGTTCTAGAAGTATTACAGTATACTTAGTATAAAGCTACATACAGTTATAGTTCTAGAAGTATTACAGTCTACTTAGTATAAAGCTACATACAGTTATGGTTCTTGAACAATTACAGCTCTACTTAGTATAAAACTACATACAGTTATAGTTCTAGAAGTATTACAGTCTACTTAGTATAAAACTACATACAGTTATAGTTCTAGAAGTATCACAGTCTACTTAGTATAAAGCTACATACAGTTATAGTTCTAGAAGTATTATAGTCTACTTAGTATAAAGCTACATACAGTTATAGTACTAGAAGTATTACAGTCTACTTAGTATAAAGCTACATACAGTTATAGTTCTAGAAGTATTACAGTCTACTTAGTATAAAGCTACATACAGTTATAGTTCTAGAAGTATTACAGTCTACTTAGTATAAAGCTACATGCAGTTGTAGTTCTAGAAGTATTACAGTCTACTTAGTATAAAGCCACATACAGTTATAGTTCTAGAAGTATTACAGTCTACTTAGTATAAAGCTACATACAGTTATAGTTCTAGAAGTATTACAGTCTACTTAGTATAAAGCTACATACAGTTATAGTTCTAGAAGTATTACAGTCTACTTAGTATAAAGCTACATACAGTTATAGTTCTAGAAGTATTACAGTCTACTTAGTATAAAGCTACATACAGTTATAGTTCTAGAAGTATTACAGTCTACTTAGTATAAAGCTACATACAGTTATAGTTCTAGAAGTATTACAGTCTACTTAGTATAAAGCTACATACAGTTATAGTTCTAGAAGTATTACAGTCTACTTAGTATAAAGCTACATACAGTTATAGTTCTAGAAGTATTACAGTCTACTTAGTATAAAGCTACATACAGTTATAGTTCTAGAAGTATTACAGTCTACTTAGTGTAATCATACATACAGTTATAGTTCCAGAAGTATTACAGTCTACTTAGTATAAAGCTACATACAGTTATAGTTCTAGAAGTATTACAGTCTACTTAGTATAAAACTACATACGTTTATAGTTCAAGAAGTATTACAGTCTACTTAGTATAAAGCTACATACAGTTATAGTTCTAGAAGTATTACAGTCTACTTAGTATAAAGTTACATACAGTTAGAGTTCTAGAAGTATCACAGTCTACTTAGTATAAAGCTGCATACAGTTATAGTTCTAGAAGTATTACAGTCTACTTAGTATAAAGCTACATACAGTTATAGTTCTAGAAGTATTACAGTCTACTTAGTATAAAGCTACATACAGTTATAGTTCTAGAAGTAATACAGTCTACTTAGTATAAAGCTACATACAGTTATAGTTCTAGAAGTATTACAGTCTACTTAGTATAAAGCTACATACAGTTATAGTTCTAGAAGTATTACACTCTACTTAGTATAAAGCTACATAGAGTTATAGTTCTAGAAGTAATACAGTCTACTTAGTACAAAGCTACATACAGTTATAGTTCTAGAAGTAATACAGTCTACTTAGTATAAAACTACATACAGTTGTTGTTACACACCTGTACTTCTGTGACTTTTATTGTGTGTTTTATCTTCTCCACTTTCTTCTTCTGGTGAACAGTTAGGGTTACCAATGTAACTTCCTTCTTTCAAGTAGATCTCAGGTTCAGAAACCTTCAAAGGTCAAAATTCCATCCATAAAGGTATATATAAGGTATATAAAAGGTATATATAAGAAAGCGATTTCAATCTCTATTTCATTTGTTCATTACTGCTACTTTAACTAGTTCGTTGTTATAAAACCTTTAACTGTTTTCAACTAGCGATCTAAACAATCTATTAATATTAAGAAAGTAATGTTATCGTTTATTGTTGTTTCCAGATACCATTACCAGCGATTCAGATTTGAAGCGACCAATCGAAATCGACAATAAATCTTCTCGCATAGCTATCAGAACGACTGCAATATGGGCAGTTTGACTTCAACTTCTGAGAGAACAATCGATGCCAAAAAACACGAAAGGGAAAAAAAATTAAAACTCAATTTGAGTAAAAAGCGAAGAACATCGATTAGAGTCACTATGACGCAACAGCTTACCCTGTATTATACCGATAAAACCAGGAGATATGACAACAGCTTATCCTGTATTATACTGATAAAACCAGGAGACATGACAACAGCTTACCCTGTATTATACCGATAAAACCAGGAGATATGACAACAGCTTATCCTGTATTATACCGATAAAACCAGGAGATATGACAACAGCTTATCCTGTATTATACCGATAAAACCAGGAGATATGACAACAGCTTACCCTGTATTATACCGATAAAACCAGGAGATATGACAACAGCTACCCTGTATTATACCGATAAAACCAGGCGATATGACAACAGCTTACCCTGTATTATACCGATAAAACCAGGAGATATGAGAACAGCTTACCCTGTATTATACCGATAAAACCAGGCGATATGAGTTATAGAACTACAAACAAAAGAACCTCTGGTTCTGATGAAAACCAGGAGATATGAGTTACAGAACTATAAACAGAAGAACCTCTGATTCTGATAAAAACAAGAGACATGAGTTATAAACAACTATATGGTTTTATACAGGATATTAAACCTGTACTGACAATGGTTTCACATAGGATCTTAAACCTATAGCAACTGTGGTTTTATACAGGATCTTAAACCTATAGCAACTGTGGTTTTATACAGGATCTTAAACCTATAGCAACTGTGGTTTTATACAGGATATTAAACCTATAGCAACTGTGGTTTTATACAGGATTTTAAACCTATAGCAACTGTGGTTTTATACAGAATATTAAACCTATAGCAACTGTGGTTTTATACAGAATATTAAACCTATACCAACAATAGTTTCGTACAGAATATTAAACCTATAACAACAATGGTTTCGTACAGAATATTAAACCTATACCAACAATGGTTTCGTACAGAATATTAAAGCTATACCAACAATGGTTTCGTACAGAATATTAAACCTATACCAACAATGGTTTCGTACAGAATATTAAACCTATACCAACAATGGTTTCGTACAGAATATTAAACCTATACCAACAATGGTTTCGTACAGAATATTAAACCTATAACAACAATGGTTTCGTACAGAATATTAAACCTATACCAACAATGGTATCGTACAGAATATTAAACCTATAACAACAATGGTTTCGTACAGAATATTAAACCTATACCAACAATGGTTTCGTACAGAATATTAAACCTATACCAACAATGGTTTCGTACAGAATATTAAACCTATAACAACAATGGTTTCGTACAGAATATTAAACCTATACCAACAATGGTTTCGTACAGAATATTAAACCTATACCAACAATGGTTTCGTACAGAATATTAAACCTATACCAACAATGGTTTCGTACAGAATATTAAACCTATACCAACAATGGTTTCGTACAGAATATTAAACGTATACTAACAATGGTTTCGTATAGAATATTAAACCTATACCAACAATGGTTTCGTACAGAATATTAAACCTATACCAACAATGGTTTTGTACAGAATATTAAACCTATACCAACATTCTGAATATAGCTGAACAACTATATTTACACACTGCGAACTATTTTACTACAGAGAGACTTCATTTGTAAGTTGTTTTTTTTTAGTTTATTTTACTTTAGTTTTGTCAACCGAGCCTCATGTGTTATTAAAATGTGCTTCAAATGTTCCAGTTTTGTCTTTGTACTTAATATGAGCTCATTACTATAGTTATTAAGGGCTGATATAAGACTGTAAAATTCTGTGAGTTACTGGACCAGGCCGAATACGTTAGGAAAATTACGTCTATGATTATCAGAGATATCTCTACAGTTAAATTTAACTATGACCCCTTACACATTCATATATCCAGTAATACCAAAATGTCTTAGTTTCATGACATTAATATACCCAGTAATACCAAAATGTCTTAGTTTCATGACATTCATATACCCAGTAATACCAAAATGTCTTAGTTTCATGACATTCATATACTCAGGAATACCAAAATGTCTTAGTTTCATGACATTCATATACTCAGGAATACGAAAATGCTTTAGTTACATGACCTTGAGATGTCACTTGTTAGTTTTGTAAAGAACCAATACTTTTCTTTCATATGTTACTTCAAATGTCATCTGTTACATAGAAGGCTAAGGTTCATGTTCCTGAGTTTTGCTAACTATTACACAACAGGTTAACGTTTATGTTACTGACTTTTGTAAGCTGTCACACAGAAAACCAGAGAGAAAAACACAACAAATAATAAATAACAAACAATTAAAGAAATATATATATATATAAAATAAAACTTACTACTGGTGGCATATAATATTTGGCTTTCAAATCTTTTTCTTGCTGAGGAGTTACCTGGAAGAACAGACAAGTAAAATTATTTTACTAAAAAAAACTTTTTTACCGTATAGGAATTAGTACTGAGACACAAGTGTATTGGTATAAAACATGCAAGAAGACTGGTAGTTAACACTAGGGGTTTGAAACAATAATTCATCAGAAAAATATTTCTTAAAAAATACATCTTTTCTAATTCTTGTTATATAATCGAATATACATTCAACGTTTCATACGGTTGATTTATCAAAGATAATAACAGAATAATACAAACAATGCTTTTATTGAACAAATGAATTATTTTACAACATATAAATATAATTATATATAAATATAACAATAGTTTTACTAAACACTGTTGACACTAACAATATAGGACCTATATCATAAAAATAGTTTCACTGAACAATAACAAATCTACTTATAAAACAACACTAACCTGTGTGAAATTCCGTCCGACACTTCTTAAGAAAACGTAATTTTCAGGAACAACGTCGAAGCCTAATTGACTACTAATAATCTTCCTTAAGTCGGTGAGTCGAGCTGATGCTAACACTCTGTCATAACAGATAGTATAGAAATCATCACACATTCAACATCTGAGTATGATGCTTTTTATGTTAGGAAAACTTGCATCATTAGAATAGATTTATAACAGAATAAATTCTACTATTTAATGGTATAGTGAAAGCATTTTACTCTCTGTAGCTGTCCTGGTTCTATGGGCACTTATAATAACTAATAAAAATAACTTGACTAGGTTCTACATCCAATGATGTTTCACTGCTATTGGTACACTGGTGATTTGTTCCTTACTGAACAGGTTCTACATCCAAAGATGTTTCACTGCTATTGGTACACTGGTGATTTGTTCATTACTGAACAGGTTCTACATCTAAAGATGTTTCTCTGTTATTGGTACACTGGTGATTTGTTCCTTACTGAACAGGTCCTACATCTAAAGATGTTTCACTGTTATTGGTACATTGGTTATTTGTTCCTTACTGGACATGTTCTACATCTAAAGTTGTTTCTCTGTTATTGGTACACTGGTGATTTGTTCATTACTGAACAGCTTCTACATGTAAAGTTGATTCACTGTTATTGGTACACTGATGATTTGTTTATTACTGAACATGTTCTACATCTAAAGTTGATTCACTGTTATTGGTACACTGGTGATTTGTTTATTACTGAACAGGTTTTACATCTAAAGTTGTTTCTCTGTTATTGGTACACTGATGATTTGTTTATTACTGAACATGTTCTACATCTAAAGTAGTTTCTAAAGATGTTACTCTGATACTGGTACACTAGTTTTGTTCATTAACTGGACATACTACTTATGTATTATTCTGTTACATAAAATAATATACCACTAGTTTCCCAGTAACCCACATACCTTATGTATTACTGTTACATAAAATAATATACCACTAGTTTCCCAGTAACCCACATACCTTATGTATTACTGTTACATAAAGTAATATACCACTAGTTTCCCAGTAACTGACCACATACCTGTTACATGATGTATTACTGTTACATACTGTTACTTAAAATAATATACCACTAGTTTCCCAGTAACCCACATACCTTATATGTATTACTGTTACATAAAATGTTACTTAAAATAATATACCACTAGTTTCCCAGTTTCTTTGTATTAGTTAACTATACCACTAGTTTCCCAGTATACCTTATGTATTACTGTTACATAAAATAATATACCACTAGTTTCCCAGTAACTCACATACCTTATGTATTACTGTTACATAAAATAATATACCACTAGTTTCCCAGTAACTCACATACCTTATGTATTACTGTTACATAAAATAATATACCACTAGTTTCCCAGTAACCCACATACCTTATGTATTACTGTTACATAAAATAATATACCACTAGTTTCCCAGTAACTCACATACCTTATGTATTACTGTTACATAAAATAATATACCACTAGTTTCCCAGTAACCCTTATGTATTACTGTTACATAAAATAATATACCACTAGTTCCCAGTAACCCACATGTATTACTGTTACATAAAATAATATACCACTAGTTTCCCAGTAACCCACATACATATTACTTATGTATTACTGTTACATAAAATAATATACCACTAGTTTCCCAGTAACCCACATACCTTATGTATTACTGTTACATAAAATAATATACCACTAGTTTCCCAGTAACCCACATACCTTATGTATTACTGCATACATAAAATAATATACCACTAGTTTCCCAGTAACCCACATACCTTATGTATTACTGTTACATAAAATAATATACCACTAGTTTCCCAGTAACCCACATACCTTATGTATTACTGTTACATAAAATAATATACCACTAGTTTCCCAGTAACTCACATACCTTATGTATTACTGTTACATAAAATAATATACCACTAGTTTCCCAGTAACCCACATACCTTATGTATTACTGTTACATAAAATAATATACCACTAGTTTCCCAGTAACCCACATACCTTATGTATTACTGTTACATAAAATAATATACCACTAGTTTCCCAGTAACTCACATACCTTATGTATTACTGTTACATAAAATAATATACCACTAGTTTCCCAGTAACCCACATACCTTATGTATTACTGTTACATAAAATAATATACCACTAGTTTCCCAGTAACCCACATACCTTATGTATTACTGTTACATAAAATAATATACCACTAGTTTCCCAGTAACTCACATACCTTATGTATTACTGTTACATAAAATAATATACCACTAGTTTCCCAGTAACCCACATACCTTATGTATTACTGTTACATAAAATAATATACCACTAGTTTCCCAGTAACTCACATACTGTTACTTATGTATTACTGTTACATAAAATAATATACCACTAGTTTCCCAGTAACCCACATACCTTATGTATTACTGTTACATAAAATAATATACCACTAGTTTCCCAGTAACCCACATACCTTATGTATTACTGTTACATAAAATAATATACCACTAGTTTCCCAGTAACCCACATACCTTATGTATTACTGTTACATAAAATAATATACCACTAGTTTCCCAGTAACCCACATACCTTATGTATTACTGTTACATAAAATAATATACCACTAGTTTCCCAGTAACCCACATACCTTATGTATTACTGTTACATAAAATAATATACCACTAGTTTCCCAGTAACCCACATACCTTATGTATTACTGTTACATAAAATAATATACCACTAGTTTCCCAGTAACTCACATACCTTATGTATTACTGTTACATAAAATAATATACCACTAGTTTCCCAGTAACCCACATACCTTATGTATTACTGTTACATAAAATAATATACCACTAGTTTCCCAGTAACCCACATACCTTATGTATTACTGTTACATAAAATAATATACCACTAGTTTCCCAGTAACCCACATACCTTATGTATTACTGTTACATAAAATAATATACCACTAGTTTCCCAGTAACTCACATACCTTATGTATTACTGTTACATAAAATAATATACCACTAGTTTCCCAGTAACCCACATACCTTATGTATTACTGTTACATAAAATAATATACCACTAGTTTCCCAGTAACCCACATACCTTATGTATTACTGTTACTAAAACTAATATACCACTAGTTTCCCAGTAACCCACATACCTTATGTATTACTGTTACATAAAATAATATACCACTAGTTTCCCAGTAACCCACATACCTTATGTATTACTGTTACATAAAATAATATACCACTAGTTTCCCAGTAACCCACATACCTTATGTATTACTGTTACATAAAATAATATACCACTAGTTTCCCAGTAACCCACATACCTTATGTATTACTGTTACATAAAATAATATACCACTAGTTTCCCAGTAACCCACATACCTTATGTATTACTGTTACATAAAATAATATACCACTAGTTTCCCAGTAACTCACATACCTTATGTATTACTGTTACATAAAATAATATACCACTAGTTTCCCAGTAACCCACATACCTTATGTATTACTGTTACATAAAATAATATACCACTAGTTTCCCAGTAACCCACATACCTTATGTATTACTGTTACATAAAATAATATACCACTAGTTTCCCAGTAACCCACATACCTTATGTATTACTGTTACATAAAATAATATACCACTAGTTTCCCAGTAACCCACATACCTTATGTATTACTGTTACATAAAATAATATACCACTAGTTTCCCAGTAACCCACATACCTTATGTATTACTGTTACATAAAATAATATACCACTAGTTTCCCAGTAACCCACATACCTTATGTATTACTGTTACATAAAATAATATACCACTAGTTTCCCAGTAACCCACATACCTTATGTATTACTGTTACATAAAATAATATACCACTAGTTTCCCAGTAACCCACATACCTTATGTATTACTGTTACATAAAATAATATACCACTAGTTTCCCAGTAACTCACATACCTTATGTATTACTGTTACATAAAATAATATACCACTAGTTTCCCAGTAACCCACATACCTTATGTATTACTGTTACATAAAATAATATACCACTAGTTTCCCAGTAACCCACATACCTTATGTATTACTGTTACATAAAATAATATACCACTAGTTTCCCAGTAACTACCTTACATAAAATAATATACCACTAGTTTCCCAGTAACCCACATACCTTATGTATTACTGTTACATAAAATAATATACCACTAGTTTCCCAGTAACCCACATACCTTATGTATTACTGTTACATAAAATAATATACCACTAGTTTCCCAGTAACTCACATACCTTATGTATTACTGTTACATAAAATAATATACCACTAGTTTCCCAGTAACCCACATACCTTATGTATTACTGTTACATAAAATAATATACCACTAGTTTCCCAGTAACCCACATTATGTATTACCTTATGTATTACTGTTACATAAAATAATATACCACTAGTTTCCCAGTAACCCACATACCTTATGTATTACTGTTACATAAAATAATATACCACTAGTTTCCCAGTAACCCACATACCTTATGTATTACTGTTACATAAAATAATATACCACTAGTTTCCCAGTAACCCACATACCTTATGTATTACTGTTACATAAAATAATATACCACTAGTTTCCCAGTAACCCACATACCTTATGTATTACTGTTACATAAAATAATATACCACTAGTTTCCCAGTAACTCACATACCTTATGTATTACTGTTACATAAAATAATATACCACTAGTTTCCCAGTAACCCACATACCTTATGTATTACTGTTACATAAAATAATATACCACTAGTTTCCCAGTAACTCACATACCTTATGTATTACTGTTACATAAAATAATATACCACTAGTTTCCCAGTAACCCACATACCTTATGTATTACTGTTACATAAAATAATATACCACTAGTTTCCCAGTAACCCACATACCTTATGTATTACTGTTACATAAAATAATATACCACTAGTTTCCCAGTAACCCACATACCTTATGTATTACTGTTACATAAAATAATATACCACTAGTTTCCCAGTAACCCACATACCTTATGTATTACTGTTACATAAAATAATATACCACTAGTTTCCCAGTAACCCACATACCTTATGTATTACTGTTACATAAAATAATATACCACTAGTTTCCCAGTAACCCACATACCTTATGTATTACTGTTACATAAAATAATATACCACTAGTTTCCCAGTAACCATACCTATGTATTACTGTTACATAAAATAATATACCACTAGTTTCCCAGTAACCCACATACCTTATGTATTACTGTTACATAAAATAATATACCACTAGTTTCCCAGTAACCCACATACCTTATGTATTACTGTTACATAAAATAATATACCACTAGTTTCCCAGTAACTCACATACCTTATGTATTACTGTTACATAAAATAATATACCACTAGTTTCCCAGTAACCCACATACCTTATGTATTACTGTTACATAAAATAATATACCACTAGTTTCCCAGTAACCCACATACCTTATGTATTACTGTTACATAAAATAATATACCACTAGTTTCCCAGTAACCCACATACCTTATGTATTACTGTTACATAAAATAATATACCACTAGTTTCCCAGTAACCCACATACCTTATGTATTACTGTTACATAAAATAATATACCACTAGTTTCCCAGTAACCCACATACCTTATGTATTACTGTTACATAAAATAATATACCACTAGTTTCCCAGTAACCCACATACCTTATGTATTACTGTTACATAAAATAATATACCACTAGTTTCCCAGTAACCCACATACCTTATGTATTACTGTTACATAAAATAATATACCACTAGTTTCCCAGTAACCCACATACCTTATGTATTACTGTTACATAAAATAATATACCACTAGTTTCCCAGTAACCCACATACCTTATGTATTACTGTTACATAAAATAATATACCACTAGTTTCCCAGTAACCCACATACCTTATGTATTACTGTTACATAAAATAATATACCACTAGTTTCCCAGTAACCCACATACCTTATGTATTACTGTTACATAAAATAATATACCACTAGTTTCCCAGTAACTCACATACCTTATGTATTACTGTTACATAAAATAATATACCACTAGTTTCCCAGTAACCCACATACCTTATGTATTACTGTTACATAAAATAATATACCACTAGTTTCCCAGTAACCCACATACCTTATGTATTACTGTTACATAAAATAATATACCACTAGTTTCCCAGTAACCCACATACCTTATATTACTGTTACATAAAATAATATACCACTAGTTTCCCAGTAACCACATACATTACTGTTACTAAAAATAATATACCACTAGTTTCCCAGTAACCCACATACCTTATGTATTACTGTTACATAAAATAATATACCACTAGTTTCCCAGTAACCCACATACCTTATGTATTACTGTTACATAAAATAATATACCACTAGTTTCCCAGTAACCCACATACCTTATGTATTACTGTTACATAAAATAATATACCACTAGTTTCCCAGTAACCCACATACCTTATGTATTACTGTTACATAAAATAATATACCACTAGTTTCCCAGTAACCACATACCTTATGTATTACTGTTACATCAAATAATATACCACTAGTTTCCCAGTAACCCACATACCTTATGTATTACTGTTACATAAAATAATATACCACTAGTTTCCCAGTAACCCACATACCTTATGTATTACTGTTACATAAAATAATATACCACTAGTTTCCCAGTAACCCACATACCTTATGTATTACTGTTACATAAAATAATATACCACTAGTTTCCCAGTAACCCACATACCTTATGTATTACTGTTACATAAAATAATATACCACTAGTTTCCCAGTAACCCACATACCTTATGTATTACTGTTACATAAAATAATATACCACTAGTTTCCCAGTAACTCACATACCTTATGTATTACTGTTACATAAAATAATATACCACTAGTTTCCCAGTAACCCACATACCTTATGTATTACTGTTACATAAAATAATATACCACTAGTTTCCCAGTAACCCACATACCTTATGTATTACTGTTACATAAAATAATATACCACTAGTTTCCCAGTAACCCACATACCTTATGTATTACTGTTACATAAAATAATATACCACTAGTTTCCCAGTAACCCACATACCTTATGTATTACTGTTACATAAAATAATATACCACTAGTTTCCCAGTAACCCACATACCTTATGTATTACTGTTACATAAAATAATATACCACTAGTTTCCCAGTAACTCACATACCTTATGTATTACTGTTACATAAAATAATATACCACTAGTTTCCCAGTAACCCACATACCTTATGTATTACTGTTACATAAAATAATATACCACTAGTTTCCCAGTAACCCACATACCTTATGTATTACTGTTACATAAAATAATATACCACTAGTTTCCCAGTAACCCACATACCTTATGTATTACTGTTACATAAAATAATATACCACTAGTTTCCCAGTAACCCACATACCTTATGTATTACTGTTACATAAAATAATATACCACTACTTTCACAGTAACCCACATAACTTATGTATTACTGTTACATAAAATAATATACCACTAGTTTCCCAGTAACCACATACCTTATGTATTACTGTTACATCAAATAATATACCACTAGTTTCCCAGTAACCCACATACCTTATGTATTACTGTTACATAAAATAATATACCACTAGTTTCCCAGTAACCCACATACCTTATGTATTACTGTTACATAAAATAATATACCACTAGTTTCCCAGTAACTCACATACCTTATGTATTACTGTTACATAAAATAATATACCACTAGTTTCCCAGTAACCCACATACCTTATGTATTACTGTTACATAAAATAATATACCACTAGTTTCCCAGTAACCCACATACCTTATGTATTACTGTTACATAAAATAATATACCACTAGTTTCCCAGTAACCCACATACCTTATGTATTACTGTTACATAAAATAATATACCACTAGTTTCCCAGTAACCCACATACCTTATGTATTACTGTTACATAAAATAATATACCACTAGTTTCCCAGTAACCCACATACCTTATGTATTACTGTTACATAAAATAATATACCACTAGTTTCCCAGTAACCCACATACCTTATGTATTACTGTTACATAAAATAATATACCACTAGTTTCCCAGTAACCCACATACCTTATGTATTACTGTTACATAAAATAATATACCACTAGTTTCCCAGTAACCCACATACCTTATGTATTACTGTTACATAAAATAATATACCACTAGTTTCCCAGTAACCCACATACCTTATGTATTACTGTTACATAAAATAATATACCACTAGTTTCCCAGTAACCCACATACCTTATGTATTACTGTTACATAAAATAATATACCACTAGTTTCCCAGTAACCCACATACCTTATGTATTACTGTTACATAAAATAATATACCACTAGTTTCCCAGTAACTCACATACCTTATGTATTACTGTTACATAAAATAATATACCACTAGTTTCCCAGTAACCCACATACCTTATGTATTACTGTTACATAAAATAATATACCACTAGTTTCCCAGTAACCCACATACCTTATGTATTACTGTTACATAAAATAATATACCACTAGTTTCCCAGTAACCCACATACCTTATGTATTACTGTTACATAAAATAATATACCACTAGTTTCCCAGTAACCCACATACCTTATGTATTACTGTTACATAAAATAATATACCACTAGTTTCCCAGTAACCCACATACCTTATGTATTACTGTTACATAAAATAATATACCACTAGTTTCCCAGTAACTCACATACCTTATGTATTACTGTTACATAAAATAATATACCACTAGTTTCCCAGTAACCCACATACCTTATGTATTACTGTTACATAAAATAATATACCACTAGTTTCCCAGTAACCCACATACCTTATGTATTACTGTTACATAAAATAATATACCACTAGTTTCCCAGTAACCCACATACCTTATGTATTACTGTTACATAAAATAATATACCACTAGTTTCCCAGTAACCCACATACCTTATGTATTACTGTTACATAAAATAATATACCACTAGTTTCCCAGTAACCCACATACCTTATGTATTACTGTTACATAAAATAATATACCACTAGTTTCCCAGTAACCCACATACCTTATGTATTACTGTTACATAAAATAATATACCACTAGTTTCCCAGTAACCCACATACCTTATGTATTACTGTTACATAAAATAATATACCACTAGTTTCCCAGTAACCCACATACCTTATGTATTACTGTTACATAAAATAATATACCACTAGTTTCCCAGTAACCCACATACCTTATGTATTACTGTTACATAAAATAATATACCACTAGTTTCCCAGTAACCCACATACCTTATGTATTACTGTTACATAAAATAATATACCACTAGTTTCCCAGTAACCCACATACCTTATGTATTACTGTTACATAAAATAATATACCACTAGTTTCCCAGTAACCCACATACCTTATGTATTACTGTTACATAAAATAATATACCACTAGTTTCCCAGTAACCCACATACCTTATGTATTACTGTTACATAAAATAATATACCACTAGTTTCCCAGTAACCCACATACCTTATGTATTACTGTTACATAAAATAATATACCACTAGTTTCCCAGTAACCCACATACCTTATGTATTACTGTTACATAAAATAATATACCACTAGTTTCCCAGTAACCCACATACCTTATGTATTACTGTTACATAAAATAATATACCACTAGTTTCCCAGTAACCCACATACCTTATGTATTACTGTTACATAAAATAATATACCACTAGTTTCCCAGTAACCCACATACCTTATGTATTACTGTTACATAAAATAATATACCACTAGTTTCCCAGTAACCCACATACCTTATGTATTACTGTTACATAAAATAATATACCACTAGTTTCCCAGTAACCCACATACCTTATGTATTACTGTTACATAAAATAATATACCACTAGTTTCCCAGTAACTCACATACCTTATGTATTACTGTTACATAAAATAATATACCACTAGTTTCCCAGTAACTCACATACCTTATGTATTACTGTTACATAAAATAATATACCACTAGTTTCCCAGTAACCCACATACCTTATGTATTACTGTTACATAAAATAATATACCACTAGTTTCCCAGTAACCCACATACCTTATGTATTACTGTTACATAAAATAATATACCACTAGTTTCCCAGTAACCACTAGTTTCCCAGTAACCACACATACCTTATGTATTACTGTTACATAAAATAATATACCACTAGTTTCCCAGTAACCCACATACCTTATGTATTACTGTTACATAAAATAATATACCACTAGTTTCCCAGTAACCCACATACCTTATGTATTACTGTTACATAAAATAATATACCACTAGTTTCCCAGTAACCCACATACCTTATGTATTACTGTTACATAAAATAATATACCACTAGTTTCCCAGTAACCCACATACCTTATGTATTACTGTTACATAAAATAATATACCACTAGTTTCCCAGTAACTCACATACCTTATGTATTACTGTTACATAAAATAATATACCACTAGTTTCCCAGTAACCCACATACCTTATGTATTACTGTTACATAAAATAATATACCACTAGTTTCCCAGTAACCCACATACCTTATGTATTACTGTTACATAAAATAATATACCACTAGTTTCCCAGTAACTCACATACCTTATGTATTACTGTTACATAAAATAATATACCACTAGTTTCCCAGTAACCCACATACCTTATGTATTACTGTTACATAAAATAATATACCACTAGTTTCCCAGTAACCCACATACCTTATGTATTACTGTTACATAAAATAATATACCACTAGTTTCCCAGTAACCCACATACCTTATGTATTACTGTTACATAAAATAATATACCACTAGTTTCCCAGTAACCCACATACCTTATGTATTACTGTTACATAAAATAATATACCACTAGTTTCCCAGTAACCCACATACCTTATGTATTACTGTTACATAAAATAATATACCACTAGTTTCCCAGTAACCCACATACCTTATGTATTACTGTTACATAAAATAATATACCACTAGTTTCCCAGTAACCCACATACCTTATGTATTACTGTTACATAAAATAATATACCACTAGTTTCCCAGTAACCCACATACCTTATGTATTACTGTTACATAAAATAATATACCACTAGTTTCCCAGTAACCCACATACCTTATGTATTACTGTTACATAAAATAATATACCACTAGTTTCCCAGTAACCCACATACCTTATGTATTACTGTTACATAAAATAATATACCACTAGTTTCCCAGTAACTCACATACCTTATGTATTACTGTTACATAAAATAATATACCACTAGTTTCCCAGTAACCCACATACCTTATGTATTACTGTTACATAAAATAATATACCACTAGTTTCCCAGTAACTCACATACCTTATGTATTACTGTTACATAAAATAATATACCACTAGTTTCCCAGTAACCCACATACCTTATGTATTACTGTTACATAAAATAATATACCACTAGTTTCCCAGTAACCCACATACCTTATGTATTACTGTTACATAAAATAATATACCACTAGTTTCCCAGTAACCCACATACCTTATGTATTACTGTTACATAAAATAATATACCACTAGTTTCCCAGTAACCCACATACCTTATGTATTACTGTTACATAAAATAATATACCACTAGTTTCCCAGTAACTCACATACCTTATGTATTACTGTTACATAAAATAATATACCACTAGTTTCCCAGTAACCCACATACCTTATGTATTACTGTTACATAAAATAATATACCACTAGTTTCCCAGTAACCCACATACCTTATGTATTACTGTTACATAAAATAATATACCACTAGTTTCCCAGTAACCCACATACCTTATGTATTACTGTTACATAAAATAATATACCACTAGTTTCCCAGTAACCCACATACCTTATGTATTACTGTTACATAAAATAATATACCACTAGTTTCCCAGTAACCCACATACCTTATGTATTACTGTTACATAAAATAATATACCACTAGTTTCCCAGTAACCCACATACCTTATGTATTACTGTTACATAAAATAATATACCACTAGTTTCCCAGTAACTCACATACCTTATGTATTACTGTTACATAAAATAATATACCACTAGTTTCCCAGTAACCCACATACCTTATGTATTACTGTTACATAAAATAATATACCACTAGTTTCCCAGTAACTCACATACCTTATGTATTACTGTTACATAAAATAATATACCACTAGTTTCCCAGTAACCCACATACCTTATGTATTACTGTTACATAAAATAATATACCACTAGTTTCCCAGTAACCACACATACCTTATGTATTACTGTTACATAAAATAATATACCACTAGTTTCCCAGTAACCCACATACCTTATGTATTACTGTTACATAAAATAATATACCACTAGTTTCCCAGTAACCCACATACCTTATGTATTACTGTTACATAAAATAATATACCACTAGTTTCCCAGTAACCCACATACCTTATGTATTACTGTTACATAAAATAATATACCACTAGTTTCCCAGTAACCCACATACCTTATGTATTACTGTTACATAAAATAATATACCACTAGTTTCCCAGTAACCCACATACCTTATGTATTACTGTTACATAAAATAATATACCACTAGTTTCCCAGTAACTCACATACCTTATGTATTACTGTTACATAAAATAATATACCACTAGTTTCCCAGTAACCCACATACCTTATGTATTACTGTTACATAAAATAATATACCACTAGTTTCCCAGTAACCCACATACCTTATGTATTACTGTTACATAAAATAATATACCACTAGTTTCCCAGTAACCCACATACCTTATGTATTACTGTTACATAAAATAATATACCACTAGTTTCCCAGTAACCCACATACCTTATGTATTACTGTTACATAAAATAATATACCACTAGTTTCCCAGTAACCCACATACCTTATGTATTACTGTTACATAAAATAATATACCACTAGTTTCCCAGTAACCCACATACCTTATGTATTACTGTTACATAAAATAATATACCACTAGTTTCCCAGTAACCCACATACCTTATGTATTACTGTTACATAAAATAATATACCACTAGTTTCCCAGTAACTCACATACCTTATGTATTACTGTTACATAAAATAATATACCACTAGTTTCCCAGTAACCCACATACCTTATGTATTACTGTTACATAAAATAATATACCACTAGTTTCCCAGTAACCCACATACCTTATGTATTACTGTTACATAAAATAATATACCACTAGTTTCCCAGTAACCCACATACCTTATGTATTACTGTTACATAAAATAATATACCACTAGTTTCCCAGTAACCCACATACCTTATGTATTACTGTTACATAAAATAATATACCACTAGTTTCCCAGTAACCCACATACCTTATGTATTACTGTTACATAAAATAATATACCACTAGTTTCCCAGTAACCCACATACCTTATGTATTACTGTTACATAAAATAATATACCACTAGTTTCCCAGTAACCCACATACCTTATGTATTACTGTTACATAAAATAATATACCACTAGTTTCCCAGTAACCCACATACCTTATGTATTACTGTTACATAAAATAATATACCACTAGTTTCCCAGTAACCCACATACCTTATGTATTACTGTTACATAAAATAATATACCACTAGTTTCCCAGTAACCCACATACCTTATGTATTACTGTTACATAAAATAATATACCACTAGTTTCCCAGTAACCCACATACCTTATGTATTACTGTTACATAAAGTAATATACCACTAGTTTCCCAGTAACCCACATACCTTATATATTACTGTTACATAAAATAATATACCACTAGTTTCCCAGTAACTGTTACCACATACCTTATGTATTACTGTTACATAAAATAATATACCACTAGTTTCCCAGTAACCCACATACCTTATGTATTACTGTTACATAAAATAATATACCACTAGTTTCCCAGTAACCCACATACCTTATGTATTACTGTTACATAAAATAATATACCACTAGTTTCCCAGTAACCCACATACCTTATGTATTACTGTTACATAAAATAATATACCACTAGTTTCCCAGTAACCCACATACCTTATGTATTACTGTTACATAAAATAATATACCACTAGTTTCCCAGTAACCCACATACCTTATGTATTACTGTTACATAAAATAATATACCACTAGTTTCCCAGTAACTCACATACCTTATGTATTACTGTTACATAAAATAATATACCACTAGTTTCCCAGTAACCCACATACCTTATGTATTACTGTTACATAAAATAATATACCACTAGTTTCCCAGTAACCCACATACCTTATGTATTACTGTTACATAAAATAATATACCACTAGTTTCCCAGTAACCCACATACCTTATGTATTACTGTTACATAAAATAATATACCACTAGTTTCCCAGTAACCCACATACCTTATGTATTACTGTTACATAAAATAATATACCACTAGTTTCCCAGTAACTCACATACCTTATGTATTACTGTTACATAAAATAATATACCACTAGTTTCCCAGTAACCCACATACCTTATGTATTACTGTTACATAAAATAATATACCACTAGTTTCCCAGTAACCCACATACCTTATGTATTACTGTTACATAAAATAATATACCACTAGTTTCCCAGTAACCCACATACCTTATGTATTACTGTTACATAAAATAATATACCACTAGTTTCCCAGTAACCCACATACCTTATGTATTACTGTTACATAAAATAATATACCACTAGTTTCCCAGTAACCCACATACCTTATGTATTACTGTTACATAAAATAATATACCACTAGTTTCCCAGTAACCCACATACCTTATGTATTACTGTTACATAAAATAATATACCACTAGTTTCCCAGTAACTCACATACCTTATGTATTACTGTTACAAAAAATAATATACCACTAGTTTCCCAGTAACCCACATACCTTATGTATTACTGTTACATAAAATAATATACCACTAGTTTCCCAGTAACCCACATACCTTATGTATTACTGTTACATAAAATAATATACCACTAGTTTCCCAGTAACCCACATACCTTATGTATTACTGTTACATAAAATAATATACCACTAGTTTCCCAGTAACCCACATACCTTATGTATTACTGTTACATAAAATAATATACCACTAGTTTCCCAGTAACCCACATACCTTATGTATTACTGTTACATAAAATAATATACCACTAGTTTCCCAGTAACTCACATACCTTATGTATTACTGTTACATAAAATAATATACCACTAGTTTCCCAGTAACCACATACCTTATGTATTACTGTTACATTAATATACCACTAGTAGTAACTCACATACTGTACTGTTACATAAAATAATATACCACTAGTTTCCCAGTAACCCACATACCTTATGTATTACTGTTACATAAAATAATATACCACTAGTTTCCCAGTAACCCACATACCTTATGTATTACTGTTACATAAAATAATATACCACTAGTTTCCCAGTAACTCACATACCTTATGTATTACTGTTACATAAAATAATATACCACTAGTTTCCCAGTAACCCACATACCTTATGTATTACTGTTACATAAAATAATATACCACTAGTTTCCCAGTAACCCACATACCTTATGTATTACTGTTACATAAAATAATATACCACTAGTTTCCCAGTAACCCACATACCTTATGTATTACTGTTACATAAAATAATATACCACTAGTTTCCCAGTAACCCACATACCTTATGTATTACTGTTACATAAAATAATATACCACTAGTTTCCCAGTAACCCACATACCTTATGTATTACTGTTACATAAAATAATATACCACTAGTTTCCCAGTAACCCACATACCTTATGTATTACTGTTACATAAAATAATATACCACTAGTTTCCCAGTAACCCACATACCTTATGTATTACTGTTACATAAAATAATATACCACTAGTTTCCCAGTAACCCACATACCTTATGTATTACTGTTACATAAAATAATATACCACTAGTTTCCCAGTAACCCACATACCTTATGTATTACTGTTACATAAAATAATATACCACTAGTTTCCCAGTAACCCACATACCTTATGTATTACTGTTACATAAAATAATATACCACTAGTTTCCCAGTAACCCACATACCTTATGTATTACTGTTACATAAAATAATATACCACTAGTTTCCCAGTAACCCACATACCTTATGTATTACTGTTACATAAAATAATATACCACTAGTTTCCCAGTAACCCACATACCTTATGTATTACTGTTACATAAAATAATATACCACTAGTTTCCCAGTAACCCACATACCTTATGTATTACTGTTACATAAAATAATATACCACTAGTTTCCCAGTAACCCACATACCTTATGTATTACTGTTACATAAAATAATATACCACTAGTTTCCCAGTAACCCACATACCTTATGTATTACTGTTACATAAAATAATATACCACTAGTTTCCCAGTAACCCACATACCTTATGTATTACTGTTACATAAAATAATATACCACTAGTTTCCCAGTAACCCACATACCACTATGTATTACTGTTACATAAAATAATATACCACTAGTTTCCCAGTAACTCACATACCTTATGTATTACTGTTACATAAAATAATATACCACTAGTTTCCCAGTAACCCACATACCTTATGTATTACTGTTACATAAAATAATATACCACTAGTTTCCCAGTAACCCACATACCTTATGTATTACTGTTACATAAAATAATATACCACTAGTTTCCCAGTAACTCACATACCTACCTTATGTATTACTGTTACATAAACCACTAGTTTACCAGTAACTAGTTTCCCAGTAACCCATATACCACTAGTGTAGTAACCCACATACTGTTACATAAAAAATAATATACCACTAGTTTCCCAGTAACCCACATACCTTATGTATTACTGTTACATAAAATAATATACCACTAGTTTCCCAGTAACTCACATACCTTATGTATTACTGTTACATAAAATAATATACCACTAGTTTCCAGTAACCCACATACCTTATGTATTACTGTTACAGTAATATACCACTAGTTTCCCAGTAACCTACCTTATGTATTACTGTTACATAAAATAATATACCACTAGTTTCCCAGTAACCCACATACCTTATGTATTACTGTTACATAAAATAATATACCACTAGTTTCCCAGTAACCCACATACCTTATGTATTACTGTTACATAAAATAATATACCACTAGTTTCCCAGTAACCCACATACCTTATGTATTACTGTTACATAAAATAATATACCACTAGTTTCCCAGTAACCCACATACCTTATGTATTACTGTTACATAAAATAATATACCACTAGTTTCCCAGTAACCCACATACCTTATGTATTACTGTTACATAAAATAATATACCACTAGTTTCCCAGTAACCCACATACCTTATGTATTACTGTTACATAAAATAATATACCACTAGTTTCCCAGTAACCCACATACCTTATGTATTACTGTTACATAAAATAATATACCACTAGTTTCCCAGTAACCCACATACCTTATGTATTACTGTTACATAAAATAATATACCACTAGTTTCCCAGTAACCCACATACCTTATGTATTACTGTTACATAAAATAATATACCACTAGTTTCCCAGTAACCCACATACCTTATGTATTACTGTTACATAAAATAATATACCACTAGTTTCCCAGTAACCCACATACCTTATGTATTACTGTTACATAAAATAATATACCACTAGTTTCCCAGTAACCCACATACCTTATGTATTACTGTTACATAAAATAATATACCACTAGTTTCCCAGTAACTCACATACCTTATGTATTACTGTTACATAAAATAATATACCACTAGTTTCCCAGTAACCCACATACCTTATGTATTACTGTTACATAAAATAATATACCACTAGTTTCCCAGTAACCCACATACCTTATGTATTACTGTTACATAAAATAATATACCACTAGTTTCCCAGTAACCCACATACCTTATGTATTACTGTTACATAAAATAATATACCACTAGTTTCCCAGTAACCCACATACCTTATGTATTACTGTTACATAAAATAATATACCACTAGTTTCCCAGTAACTCACATACCTTATGTATTACTGTTACATAAAATAATATACCACTAGTTTCCCAGTAACCCACATACCTTATGTATTACTGTTACATAAAATAATATACCACTAGTTTCCCAGTAACCCACATACCTTATGTATTACTGTTACATAAAATAATATACCACTAGTTTCCCAGTAACCCACATACCTTATGTATTACTGTTACATAAAATAATATACCACTAGTTTCCCAGTAACCCACATACCTTATGTATTACTGTTACATAAAATAATATACCACTAGTTTCCCAGTAACCCACATACCTTATGTATTACTGTTACATAAAATAATATACCACTAGTTTCCCAGTAACCCACATACCTTATGTATTACTGTTACATAAAATAATATACCACTAGTTTCCCAGTAACCCACATACCTTATGTATTACTGTTACATAAAATAATATACCACTAGTTTCCCAGTAACCCACATACCTTATGTATTACTGTTACATAAAATAATATACCACTAGTTTCCCAGTAACCCACATACCTTATGTATTACTGTTACATAAAATAATATACCACTAGTTTCCCAGTAACCCACATACCTTATGTATTACTGTTACATAAAATAATATACCACTAGTTTCCCAGTAACCCACATACCTTATGTATTACTGTTACATAAAATAATATACCACTAGTTTCCCAGTAACCCACATACCTTATGTATTACTGTTACATAAAATAATATACCACTAGTTTCCCAGTAACCCACATACCTTATGTATTACTGTTACATAAAATAATATACCACTAGTTTCCCAGTAACTGTTACATACCTTATGTATTACTGTTACATAAAATAATATACCACTAGTTTCCCAGTAACCCACATACCTTATGTATTACTGTTACATAAAATAATATACCACTAGTTTCCCAGTAACCCACATACCTTATGTATTACTGTTACATAAAATAATATACCACTAGTTTCCCAGTAACCCACATACCTTATGTATTACTGTTACATAAAATAATATACCACTAGTTTCCCAGTAACCCACATACCTTATGTATTACTGTTACATAAAATAATATACCACTAGTTTCCCAGTAACCCACATACCTTATGTATTACTGTTACATAAAATAATATACCACTAGTTTCCCAGTAACCCACATACCTTATGTATTACTGTTACATAAAATAATATACCACTAGTTTCCCAGTAACCCACATACCTTATGTATTACTGTTACATAAAATAATATACCACTAGTTTCCCAGTAACCCACATACCTTATGTATTACTGTTACATAAAATAATATACCACTAGTTTCCCAGTAACCCACATACCTTATGTATTACTGTTACATAAAATAATATACCACTAGTTTCCCAGTAACCCACATATTACCTTATGTATTACTGTTACATAAAATAATATACCACTAGTTTCCCAGTAACCCACATACCTTATGTATTACTGTTACATAAAATAATATACCACTAGTTTCCCAGTAACCCACATACCTTATGTATTACTGTTACATAAAATAATATACCACTAGTTTCCCAGTAACCCACATACCTTATGTATTACTGTTACATAAAATAATATACCACTAGTTTCCCAGTAACCCACATACCTTATGTATTACTGTTACATAAAATAATATACCACTAGTTTCCCAGTAACCCACATACCTTATGTATTACTGTTACATAAAATAATATACCACTAGTTTCCCAGTAACCCACATACCTTATGTATTACTGTTACATAAAATAATATACCACTAGTTTCCCAGTAACCCACATACCTTATGTATTACTGTTACATAAAATAATATACCACTAGTTTCCCAGTAACTCACATACCTTATGTATTACTGTTACATAAAATAATATACCACTAGTTTCCCAGTAACCCACATACCTTATGTATTACTGTTACATAAAATAATATACCACTAGTTTCCCAGTAACCCACATACCTTATGTATTACTGTTACATAAAATAATATACCACTAGTTTCCCAGTAACCCACATACCTTATGTATTACTGTTACATAAAATAATATACCACTAGTTTCCCAGTAACCCACATACCTTATGTATTACTGTTACATAAAATAATATACCACTAGTTTCCCAGTAACCCACATACCTTATGTATTACTGTTACATAAAATAATATACCACTAGTTTCCCAGTAACCCACATACCTTATGTATTACTGTTACATAAAATAATATACCACTAGTTTCCCAGTAACCCACATACCTTATGTATTACTGTTACATAAAATAATATACCACTAGTTTCCCAGTAACCCACATACCTTATGTATTACTGTTACATAAAATAATATACCACTAGTTTCCCAGTAACCCACATACCTTATGTATTACTGTTACATAAAATAATATACCACTAGTTTCCCAGTAACCCACATACCTTATGTATTACTGTTACATAAAATAATATACCACTAGTTTCCCAGTAACCCACATACCTTATGTATTACTGTTACATAAAATAATATACCACTAGTTTCCCAGTAACTGTTACCACATACCTTATGTATTACTGTTACATAAAATAATATACCACTAGTTTCCCAGTAACTCACATACCTTATGTATTACTGTTACATAAAATAATATACCACTAGTTTCCCAGTAACCCACATACCTTATGTATTACTGTTACATAAAATAATATACCACTAGTTTCCCAGTAACCCACATACCTTATGTATTACTGTTACATAAAATAATATACCACTAGTTTCCCAGTAACCCACATACCTTATGTATTACTGTTACATAAAATAATATACCACTAGTTTCCCAGTAACCCACATACCTTATGTATTACTGTTACATAAAATAATATACCACTAGTTTCCCAGTAACTCACATACCTTATGTATTACTGTTACATAAAATAATATACCACTAGTTTCCCAGTAACCCACATACCTTATGTATTACTGTTACATAAAATAATATACCACTAGTTTCCCAGTAACCCACATACCTTATGTATTACTGTTACATAAAATAATATACCACTAGTTTCCCAGTAACCCACATACCTTATGTATTACTGTTACATAAAATAATATACCACTAGTTTCCCAGTAACCCACATACCTTATGTATTACTGTTACATAAAATAATATACCACTAGTTTCCCAGTAACCCACATACCTTATGTATTACTGTTACATAAAATAATATACCACTAGTTTCCCAGTAACCCACATACCTTATGTATTACTGTTACATAAAATAATATACCACTAGTTTCCCAGTAACCCACATACCTTATGTATTACTGTTACATAAAATAATATACCACTAGTTTCCCAGTAACTGTTACATAAAATAATATACCACATACCTTATGTATTACTGTTACATAAAATAATATACCACTAGTTTCCCAGTAACCCACATACCTTATGTATTACTGTTACATAAAATAATATACCACTAGTTTCCCAGTAACCCACATACCTTATGTATTACTGTTACATAAAATAATATACCACTAGTTTCCCAGTAACTCACATACCTTATGTATTACTGTTACATAAAATAATATACCACTAGTTTCCCAGTAACCCACATACCTTATGTATTACTGTTACATAAAATAATATACCACTAGTTTCCCAGTAACCCACATACCTTATGTATTACTGTTACATAAAATAATATACCACTAGTTTCCCAGTAACCCACATACCTTATGTATTACTGTTACATAAAATAATATACCACTAGTTTCCCAGTAACCCACATACCTTATGTATTACTGTTACATAAAATAATATACCACTAGTTTCCCAGTAACCCACATACCTTATGTATTACTGTTACATAAAATAATATACCACTAGTTTCCCAGTAACCCACATACCTTATGTATTACTGTTACATAAAATAATATACCACTAGTTTCCCAGTAACCCACATACCTTATGTATTACTGTTACATAAAATAATATACCACTAGTTTCCCAGTAACCCACATACCTTATGTATTACTGTTACATAAAATAATATACCACTAGTTTCCCAGTAACCCACATACCTTATGTATTACTGTTACATAAAATAATATACCACTAGTTTCCCAGTAACTCACATACCTTATGTATTACTGTTACATAAAATAATATACCACTAGTTTCCCAGTAACCCACATACCTTATGTATTACTGTTACATAAAATAATATACCACTAGTTTCCCAGTAACCCACATACCTTATGTATTACTGTTACATAAAATAATATACCACTAGTTTCCCAGTAACTCACATACCTTATGTATTACTGTTACATAAAATAATATACCACTAGTATCCCAGTAACCACACATACCTTATGTATTACTGTTACATAAAATAATATACCACTAGTTTCCCAGTAACCCACATACCTTATGTATTACTGTTACATAAAATAATATACCACTAGTTTCCCAGTAACCCACATACCTTATGTATTACTGTTACATAAAATAATATACCACTAGTTTCCCAGTAACCCACATACCTTATGTATTACTGTTACATAAAATAATATACCACTAGTTTCCCAGTAACCCACATACCTTATGTATTACTGTTACATAAAATAATATACCACTAGTTTCCCAGTAACCCACATACCTTATGTATTACTGTTACATAAAATAATATACCACTAGTTTCCCAGTAACCCACATACCTTATGTATTACTGTTACATAAAATAATATACCACTAGTTTCCCAGTAACCCACATACCTTATGTATTACTGTTACATAAAATAATATACCACTAGTTTCCCAGTAACCCACATAATGTATTACTGTTACACCACTAGTTTCCCAGTAACCCACATACCTTATGTATTACTGTTACATAAAATAATATACCACTAGTTTCCCAGTAACCCACATACCTTATGTATTACTGTTACATAAAATAATATACCACTAGTTTCCCAGTAACCCACATACCTTATGTATTACTGTTACATAAAATAATATACCACTAGTTTCCCAGTAACCCACATACCTTATGTATTACTGTTACATAAAATAATATACCACTAGTTTCCCAGTAACCCACATACCTTATGTATTACTGTTACATAAAATAATATACCACTAGTTTCCCAGTAACCCACATACCTTATGTATTACTGTTACATAAAATAATATACCACTAGTTTCCCAGTAACTCACATACCTTATGTATTACTGTTACATAAAATAATATACCACTAGTTTCCCAGTAACCCACATACCTTATGTATTACTGTTACATAAAATAATATACCACTAGTTTCCCAGTAACCCACATACCTTATGTATTACTGTTACATAAAATAATATACCACTAGTTTCCCAGTAACCCACATACCTTATGTATTACTGTTACATAAAATAATATACCACTAGTTTCCCAGTAACCCACATACCTTATGTATTACTGTTACATAAAATAATATACCACTAGTTTCCCAGTAACCCACATACCTTATGTATTACTGTTACATAAAATAATATACCACTAGTTTCCCAGTAACCCACATACCTTATGTATTACTGTTACATAAAATAATATACCACTAGTTTCCCAGTAACCCACATACCTTATGTATTACTGTTACATAAAATAATATACCACTAGTTTCCCAGTAACCCACATACCTTATGTATTACTGTTACATAAAATAATATACCACTAGTTTCCCAGTAACCCACATACCTTATGTATTACTGTTACATAAAATAATATACCACTAGTTTCCCAGTAACCCACATACCTTATGTATTACTGTTACATAAAATAATATACCACTAGTTTCCCAGTAACCCACATACCTTATGTATTACTGTTACATAAAATAATATACCACTAGTTTCCCAGTAACCCACATACCTTATGTATTACTGTTACATAAATTAATATACCACTAGTTTCCCAGTAACCCACATAACTTATGTATTACTGTTACATAAAATAATATACCACTAGTTTCCCAGTAACCCACATACCTTATGTATTACTGTTACATAAAATAATATACCACTAGTTTCCCAGTAACCCACATACCTTATGTATTACTGTTACATAAAATAATATACCACTAGTTTCCCAGTAACCCACATACCTTATGTATTACTGTTACATAAAATAATATACCACTAGTTTCCCAGTAACCCACATACCTTATGTATTACTGTTACATAAAATAATATACCACTAGTTTCCCAGTAACTCACATACCTTATGTATTACTGTTACATAAAATAATATACCACTAGTTTCCCAGTAACCCACATACCTTATGTATTACTGTTACATAAAATAATATACCACTAGTTTCCCAGTAACCCACATACCTTATGTATTACTGTTACATAAAATAATATACCACTAGTTTCCCAGTAACCCACATACCTTATGTATTACTGTTACATAAAATAATATACCACTAGTTTCCCAGTAACCCACATACCTTATGTATTACTGTTACATAAAATAATATACCACTAGTTTCCCAGTAACCCACATACCTTATGTATTACTGTTACATAAAATAATATACCACTAGTTTCCCAGTAACCCACATACCTTATGTATTACTGTTACATAAAATAATATACCACTAGTTTCCCAGTAACCCACATACCTTATGTATTACTGTTACATAAAATAATATACCACTAGTTTCCCAGTAACCCACATACCTTATGTATTACTGTTACATAAAATAATATACCACTAGTTTCCCAGTAACCCACATACCTTATGTATTACTGTTACATAAAATAATATACCACTAGTTTCCCAGTAACCCACATAACTTATGTATTACTGTTACATAAAATAATATACCACTAGTTTCCCAGTAACTCACATACCTTATGTATTACTGTTACTGTTACATAAAATAATATACCACTAGTTTCCCAGTAACTCACATACCTTATGTATTACTGTTACATAAAATAATATACCACTAGTTTCCCAGTAACTCACATACCTTATGTATTACTGTTACATAAAATAATATACCACTAGTTTCCCAGTAACCCACATACCTTATGTATTACTGTTACATAAAATAATATACCACTAGTTTCCCAGTAACCCACATACCTTATGTATTACTGTTACATAAAATAATATACCACTAGTTTCCCAGTAACCCACATACCTTATGTATTACTGTTACATAAAATAATATACCACTAGTTTCCCAGTAACTCACATACCTTATGTATTACTGTTACATAAAATAATATACCACTAGTTTCCCAGTAACCCACATACCTTATGTATTACTGTTACATAAAATAATATACCACTAGTTTCCCAGTAACCCACATACCTTATGTATTACTGTTACATAAAATAATATACCACTAGTTTCCCAGTAACCCACATACCTTATGTATTACTGTTACATAAAATAATATACCACTAGTTTCCCAGTAACCCACATACCTTATGTATTACTGTTACATAAAATAATATACCACTAGTTTCCCAGTAACCCACATACCTTATGTATTACTGTTACATAAAATAATATACCACTAGTTTCCCAGTAACCCACATACCTTATGTATTACTGTTACATAAAATAATATACCACTAGTTTCCCAGTAACTGTTACACAATATACCACTAGTTTCCCATGTATTACTGTTACATAAAATAATATACCACTAGTTTCCCAGTAACCCACATACCTTATGTATTACTGTTACATAAAATAATATACCACTAGTTTCCCAGTAACCCACATACCTTATGTATTACTGTTACATAAAATAATATACCACTAGTTTCCCAGTAACCCACATACCTTATGTATTACTGTTACATAAAATAATATACCACTAGTTTCCCAGTAACCCACATACCTTATGTATTACTGTTACATAAAATAATATACCACTAGTTTCCCAGTAACCCACATACCTTATGTATTACTGTTACATAAAATAATATACCACTAGTTTCCCAGTAACCCACATACCTTATGTATTACTGTTACATAAAATAATATACCACTAGTTTCCCAGTAACTCACATACCTTATGTATTACTGTTACATAAAATAATATACCACTAGTTTCCCAGTAACCCACATACCTTATGTATTACTGTTACTAAAAATAATATACCACTAGTTTCCCAGTAACCCATACCTTATGTATTACTGTTACTAAAAATAATATACCACTAGTTTCCCAGTAACCCACATACCTTATGTATTACTGTTACATAAAATAATATACCACTAGTTTCCCAGTAACCCACATACCTTATGTATTACTGTTACATAAAATAATATACCACTAGTTTCCCAGTAACCACATATCATACTGTTACTTATGTACCACTAGTTTCCCAGTAACCCACACTGTATTACTGTTACATAAAATAATATACCACTAGTTTCCCAGTAACCCATACCTTATGTATTACTGTTACTAAAATAATATACCACTAGTTTCCCAGTAACCCACATAACCTATGTATTACTGTTACATAAAATAATATACCACTAGTTTCCCAGTAACCCACATACCTTATGTATTACTGTTACATAAAATAATATACCACTAGTTTCCCAGTAACCCACATACCTTATGTATTACTGTTACATAAAATAATATACCACTAGTTTCCCAGTAACCCACATACCTTATGTATTACTGTTACTAAAAATAATATACCACTAGTTTCCCAGTAACCCACATACCTTATGTATTACTGTTACATAAAATAATATACCTTATGTATTACTGTTACATAAAATAATATACCACTAGTTTCCCAGTAACCCACATACCTTATGTATTACTGTTACATAAAATAATATACCACTAGTTTCCCAGTAACCCACATACCTTATATTACTGTTACTAAAAATAATATACCACTAGTTTCCCAGTAACCCACATACCTTATGTATTACTGTTACATAAAATAATATACCACTAGTTTCCCAGTAACCCACATACCTTATGTATTACTGTTACATAAAATAATATACCACTAGTTTCCCAGTAACCCACATACCTTATGTATTACTGTTACATAAAATAATATACCACTAGTTTCCCAGTAACCCACATACCTTATGTATTACTGTTACATAAAATAATATACCACTAGTTTCCCAGTAACCCACATACCTTATGTATTACTGTTACATAAAATAATATACCACTAGTTTCCCAGTAACCCACATACCTTATGTATTACTGTTACATAAAATAATATACCACTAGTTTCCCAGTAACCCACATACCTTATGTATTACTGTTACATAAAATAATATACCACTAGTTTCCCAGTAACCCACATACCTTATGTATTACTGTTACATAAAATAATATACCACTAGTTTCCCAGTAACCCACATACCTTATGTATTACTGTTACATAAAATAATATACCACTAGTTTCCCAGTAACCCACATACCTTATGTATTACTGTTACATAAAATAATATACCACTAGTTTCCCAGTAACCCACATACCTTATGTATTACTGTTACATAAAATAATATACCACTAGTTTCCCAGTAACCCACATATGTATTACCTAAAATATGTATTACTGTTACACATAAAATAATATACCACTAGTTTCCCAGTAACCCACATACCTTATGTATTACTGTTACATAAAAATAATATACCACTAGTTTCCCAGTAACTCACATACCTTATAACTCACATACCTTATGTATTACTGTTACATAAAATAATATACCACTAGTTTCCCAGTAACCCACATACCTTATGTATTACTGTTACATAAAATAATATACCACTAGTTTCCCAGTAACCCACATGTACCTTAATATACCACTAGTTTCCCATTACTGTATACTGTTACATAAAATAATATACCACTAGTTTCCCAGTAACCCACATACATGTATTACTGTTACATAAAATAATATACCACTAGTTTCCCAGTAACTCACATACCTTATGTATTACTGTTACATAAAATAATATACCACTAGTTTCC